>NC_056432.1:54664008-54794008 GCF_018296145.1 Oncorhynchus tshawytscha
TGCCTCCTTGCAGCATGCCTAAGGCACGTTCACGCAGATGAGCAGGGACCCTGGGCATATTTTTTTGGTGTTTTTCAGAGTCAGTAGAAAGGCCTCTTTAGTGTCCTACGTTTTCATAACTGTGACCTTAATTGCCTACCGTCTGTAAGCTGTTAGTGTCTTAACGACCCTTCCACAGGTGCATGTTCATTCATTGTTTATGGTTCATTTAACAGGCATGGGAAACAGTGTTTAAACCCTTTGCAATGAAGATCTGTGAAGTTATTTGGATTTTTACTAATTATCTTTGAAAGACAGGGTCCTGAAAAAGGGACGTTTCTTTTTTTGCTGTATTTAGGATGCCAATGCCAGCCAGCACCATGGCGAGAGGCATAAGCACTGTTTGTTTTAGTTTGTTATTATGTTGTGTTATTGTTGTCCTATCCTCTGTTATTTTTGCAAGCAAGTTATGCCTAGTAGCTAGGTACTGTGTGTAGCCTAACCTAACCTTCTCATCATCTGCCAGATGGAGTTGATAAGGCTGGGGGGGGGGATGTTTTCTGCGCCTGCTGCTCAGCCTAGCTTCTGTTTTCCTAGGGCCTTCTCAACCTCTTCTTCAGAAGGTGGCTCTGACTTGGCTGTGTAGTCTTCCACTGTGGAGAAGGAAAGCCCATCTAGTAGTTGAGAGGGAGATTGAGGACTGTGGGGAAGTGTTTACTTCAGACCCATCGAGCGCCTTCACTGATGCCATGGGCGGGGGGTGGGGGTGGGGGGGGTTGCTTGCCTTAGAGGCAGCCTTGGCTTCATCAGCAAGGGTGTCATGCCACGTCTGTTTGTCCTGGTTGCACAAGGAGTCCCGCCTTCTGTACTTCTGTACACTTCTGGCCTCACTTGTACTCCTGTTTCCTGAGATTATGTACTCCTTTGTTATTTTGTGACCAAATATCTTTGCATGCTGCTTCAGTGATTTTGTTCTTGAAGATCCCCCTCTGGATTGGCTGGGATATTGTGGGCGGGAACAGAGAAGCGGTTGTGCGGCTTTTAAGCCCTGTGTTTTACCACAGGGAACTGTAGTTTAGCAGCATCAAACCTGGGTTGATTGGAGGAGGATACGTTGTGTTTTAGGTGAAGATGGAGGGTCATGGATAGAAGCCTGCGTGATATGTGTTCGCGGGGGTTAGTGAATATTTGACCTGTATGCGATCTATTTATTTGATTTTGCGGCCATCATTACTAATCTGGAATGTATGTATTTATGAGAGTAGACGGATTGTTCAGTCCTTAGACTGTGGCTGGTTAAAAATTCCAGGAGTCCGTTACCATTGTCTTTTCGGATGCAAGAGGCATGGTTGTCCTAGTGCGCTATCAAAGCCATTGCTGTCCGAGCCAGTAGTTCAATTGGTTAGGCTTTCCAGCTGTGTGTAAAATAAGTCATTTTCATCTTCTGAGGCCACATCTGTTGGATCATAACACACTATAACTGTCAGCTTGCCGTGTTATATCATAGTCAGGCTAGTAGGAATAGGTTTTGTGTTGTTCTACAGGATACGAGGGGCCGATTTGCATAGGCTGAGTAAGCTAGGTTCACACCTTGACGATGTAATTCTCTGCCTGACCAGAGAGAGGTCATGCTGTTGGAGGTGCAGGTGCCAGAGCCTGGCCAGAGCACCTCAGTTAGCAGAGCAATGGCAATGTTCATGCGCAACAGTTCTTTGGCTACTAGCTGAGCCATCTTTTTTCATAGATAGGACATTCCAGGTTGCAATGTTGAGTGTGGGTCTATTATTCTTAAGGTCAAGGTGGTCCAGGGTCAAGTCATCAGGGTCAGTCTGAGTAGAACTACATTTTTGTCAAGGTTTTGTGGCAATGTATTTTCCTGTGGTGGGTTGCTAGCCCAGTGCACAACCTCCCCATTCATTTACATTTCGCCCTGCGTCTTACATTTCGCCCTGCGTCGGCGGTGCAGGTGCTATTAGCCAGCAGTAGCTCCTCCTGGATGTGGTATGGAATACTAGGGTCATTGCTGGGGTCATCGCTGGAGCCGTTGCCGTTACAGCAAGGAGGTTAGCACTCTGACTTCATCTGATTTAGTAGAGACGGGCATAGCCTTGTATTTATGCCATTATTTATGCCATCCAGAAATAACTGAAAACATCTCTACAGTTTTGAGCAGCGGTTGGATTGATGACATGGGGTTTTGAAGCAGCAACAGAATGTCACCATTATATAAATAAAGCACTAAACGCATTATGAGAGCAATGAATGAATAGCGGAGACCAGGGTTGGTTATCACACGTTTTACTCTTCTGTGTATTTCTTCTCACCAGTATATCTTACAAGACTATTTTCAATATTAGGAGAAAGACCAAGGTCTTGTGTTGAAATGGGGACCCTTGTTTATCCTCATATCTTATTCCAACATGGAGTTATAAGCCATTAAAAACACACTCTGTCCACCTGTGACAACCAGCCCCATTGCCTTTTGTAACAGGAAATGAAGCAATATAGTATACAGTCTTAGAAATAGTCTTTCTTTGATAGAATGATATTCCTAACAAAATTCTGTGTTTTATGTCTCAAATTTAGTGTAAAATGAAAACTATGTCTAGGCTATATTTTTTTTAATGAAGGTGTACTGTACATACAGTTTTCAAGGAAAAAGCTAAGGCTTTGATTTCTGGTCTTCGAAAACAGTAGCGTATAGTTCAGTAGAGTACAGAAAAGTACAGTACAGTACAGTACAGTACAGTACAGTAGAGTAGACTATAGTACTGTATAATTGACTGTATTTTACTGCACTGTACTCTACTCTATTTTGCTGTAATGTGCTGTGCTCCACTGTGATTTACTGTGCACTATTTGGATGTCCAAACCTGTGAAACTTAGACATCTATGATTGGTAAAGATTTGTTCCGGTCCAGGCCAACCAAATGTGGTCTTGTTTGGGGGCGGGGCTCATGAACATATTAGCCATTGTAGAATAATATCCAAACATGCAAAGGAAAATTCTAAAATATTCTACTTTGTGTACCTATGCAGGATACATCGCCATGAAGAGAATGACATTCATAATTATGCATTTATGTATCGGGGACCCATGATGTCATTCTGTTACCAACATTATATTACTGTGGAATTGCCCATAATCAACCCCTAAAATTGTTAGAATAGAGTTGTGACAACCAACCCCACATTCCATGTGACAACCCCCCAGAAATAGTTTTGAATTATAGCTCTCCAGTTCCTCTTTTTAATAAACATAATTGCTGATGGATACTCCCAAAATGCATATATTACAAAGAAATACCTATAAAAAACACATTAATTCCTCTCACCCTCTATGTTTTGTCATGCTGACATTAATTGACCAGTTGGAATAGTTCTTTCAATGAATTCACACATTTCACCCTTAAAATGATTACACAGGAGTAATTAGGACTATGACAACCAACCACTGAGAAAACCAACCCCTGAGAAAACCAACCCAGGTCAAGCCTAACCCAAAAAGTAAACAACAAAATAAAGTTTTTCAAGTTCTGTCTGTATCAGATCAGCAGTGTACTGATCACAGGAGCGAAGGGCCTTAATCAAAGTGTCTGTTTTGGCCTCAGCTTTCTGCATTTTCCGCCATTCCTTCAAAAGCTCCACCACTTGCTCCTCCGGGTCATTAGGGTGCTTCTGTGCGATATGGTCCTGTTTGGCCTCTGGCAGGCCAAGTACACGGCCATGCTCGCCACCTTCTTTAAGGTTGTCAGTGATTACTTTGGTTGCAATGTTGCAAAGTTTTTCTAGAAAAAAGAGAAGGTACCAACAATGTAAATGTACTGTATATCACCACCACAAAAAAATAATATTTCAGAGACATTCTTGATAAATTAATACAATTATATGTTCCATCTTTGTGTTTTCTTTTACTTGACAGGTGCTTTATTTACACGGGCAAACATTTACTGTATGTGAGATCAAAAGGAAAGATTATCTCTCATAGTGGTTGTGAAAGGGTTCCATAATAGCAACTCCCACACCCACAGACAGAAAATGTAACGTTGTTCTGTTACTTTTGCATTTTGGAAGACTGAAGCAATGACATGAGGGGAGGAGGTTACAATCACTGTAGAGGAAGTGTCCAGTACAGTCAAGGATGGTAGCCTATTTGTTTTCCCAACTACTTAAGTCTATTTGTGAAAAACCTCTCATGATTGTGTCGGTTGCCCCTCTATGACCTTGCTGGAAACCGTTACAATCTTATCCAGTGTGTTCTTGCACACATTCAAATGACTAAACCAGGCCACCTTAGAGAGAAATAAAGTTGAACACACCCAACAATAAGGATATAGCAAGCTACTTCTAGCCCCATCCATAGGCCTACCGTATAAGAGACAACATTTGATTACGCTAGGTGCACAAGAGTAATGAAACATCTATGTTGAATGAGAGAACACGCTGACACCTAATGGAGCGCGTGGGCTGCCAACAAAGGCTTTCACAGCAGCAGATATTACATCAGAGGATTTCACAGTGCGTTATTGGAGCAGCCTTTTGGAGATTGCCAACATGTTGTGTATTTTAAATATAAGTTGTATTCTGTTCAATGAGAAAATTACGAAAAAGATCCAACAACTTTTTGAGAAAAACAACAACCGTACACCTCAAAGTATAACTACTATTTCGGAATATGAAAAAAGGCACCTGGTTTGAAGTCCTCAAGGTCGAACATAGGAACACAAAAAGTTGACATCCACACCTCACACATGTCACGTTTCACACCGGTTTCAAGGATTTCCTGCAGAATTCCCACCTAATGTCCTCAACTGTCAGCCTATTTTTGTGCTCATATTCCCTTATCTGGGGGTCCGTTATCTACGTGTATATATGCCTGAGGACAAAGTATAAAAAAACAACCCTAACTACTGCCATTTCACTCATACTTTCTCGGAGCTCTGAGGTAAGCAATGTGCTATGTATTGTGTGAGTGAGCTTCAATGACTAACATTATGTCTTTGTTTTAATGATTTTCCCTATGTGGTTGTATTTATCCTACAGTCCTTTTGCTGCCATGTTTGTGTTCAAGTTCACTGTGGGTCTCCTGGCTCTGATGTTGGTGTCCTCTGCTTGGGCTGAGGAACTGACTGAGGTGAGTGACACAGGATACAAAGCTACCATGCCATAAGAATGACTGCTTTGCTAAACGATCAAACAGTCAATGCATATCCAAAGTAACACTGGGACCTACTGGGACCCAAGGAACACTGAGACCTACTGGGACCCAGAGAATGGCAGTATTTCTGTTAAATGCATTTGAAATACATACAGTATTTCCATTATACCTTTGAGTATTTTGTAATATACAGTGCCTTCGGAAAGTATTCAGACCCAATTACTTTTTCCCCTTTTTATTACGTTACAGCCTTATTCTAAAATTGATTAAATATTATTTTCTCAGCAATCTACACACAATACCCCATAATGACAAAGTGAAAACAGGTTTTTAGAAATTTTGGGAAATGTATTCAAAATAAAAAACAGAAATACCTTATTGACATAAGCATTCAGCCCCTTTGCTATGAGACTCGAAATTGAGCTCAGCTGCATTCTGTTTCCATTGATCATCCTTGAGATGTTTCTACAACTTGATTGGAGTCCACCTGTGGTAAATTCAATTGATTGGACATGATTTGGAAATGCACACACCTGTCTAAGGTTCCAAAGTTGACAGTGCATGTCAGAGCAAAAACCAATCCATGAAGTCGAAGGAATTGACCGTAGAGCTCCAAGACACGATTGTGTTGAGGCACAGATCTGGGGAAGGGTACCAAAAACGTTCTGCAGCATTGAAGGTCCCTAAGAACACAGTGGCCTCCATCATTCTTAAATGGAAGAAGTTTGTAACCACCAAGATTCTTCCTAGAGTTGCCCACACCCGGTCAAACTGAGCAATCAGGGAAGAAGGGGCTTGATCAGGGAGGTGACCAAGAACCCGATGGTCACTCTGACAGAGCTTTAGAGTTTCTCTGTGAAGATGGGAGAACCTTCCAGAAGGACAACCATCTCTGCAGCACTCCACCAATTTTACATTTTAAATTTTTATTTCACCTTTATTTAGCTAGTTGTTCTCTTGTTCTCAAGCTAGTTGAGAACAAGTTCTCATTTACAACTGCGACCTGGCCAAGATAAATCAAAGCAGTGCGACACAAACAACACAGAGTTACACATGGAATAAACAAGCGTACAGTCAATAACACAATAGAAAAAAAATAAAGTCTATATACAGTGTGTGCAAATGGCGTGAGGAGGCAAAGCAATAAATAGGCCATATTAGCGAGGTAATTACAATTTAGCAGATTAACACTGGAGTGATAGATGAGCAGATGATGATGTGCAAGTAGTGATACTGGTGTGCAAAAGAGCAGAAAAGTAAATAAAAACAATATGGGGATGAGGTAGGTAGATTGGGTGGGCTATTTACAGACGGACTATGTACAGCTGCAGCGATCGGTTAGCTGCTCAGATAGCTGATGTTTAAAGTTAGTGAGGGAAATGTAAGTCTCAGGCCCTTATGGTAGAGTGGCCAGACGCAAGCCACTCCTCAGTAAAAGGCACCTGACAGCCCACTTGGAGTTTGCCAAAAGGCACCTAAAGATTCTCAGACCATGAGAAATAAGATTCTCCTGTCTGATGAAACCAAGATTGAACCCTTTGGCTTTAATGCCATGCATCACATCTGGAGGAAACCTGGCACCATCCCTACGGTGAAGGGTGGTGGTGGCAGCATCATGCTGTGGGGATGTTTTTCAGCAGCAAGGACTGGGAGACTTGTCAGGATCGAGGCAAAGATGAACTTAGCAAAGTACAGAGAGATCCTTGATGAAAACATGCTCCAGAGAGCTCAGGACCTCAGACAGGGGTGAATGTTCACCTTCCAACAGGACAACAACCCTAAGCACACAGCCAGGACAATGCAGGAGTGGCTTTGGGACAAGTATCTGAATGTCCTTGAGTGGCCAAGCCAGAGTCTGAACTTGAACCCGATCGAACATCTCTGGAGAGACCTGAAAACCTGAGCTTGAGAGGATCTACGGAGAAGAATGGGAGAAACTCCCCAAATACAGGTGTGCCAAGCTTGCAGCGTCATACCCAACAAGACTCGAGGCTGTAATCGCTGCCAAAGGCACTTTAACAAAGTACTGAGTCTGAAGGGTCTGAATGGGTCTGAAAACTTACGTAAATGTGATTTTTCAGTTTATACATTTTTTTTATTTGCAAAAAAATACATGTTTTTGCTTTGTCATTATGGGGTAATGTGTGTAGATTGATGAGTAAAAAAAATATTTCATCCATTTTAGAATATGGCTGTAATGTAACGAAATGTGGAAAAAGTCAAAGGGTTTGAATACTTTCCGAAGGCACTGTATATTTAATTTACCTGAACAATCCAATGTATTTTGTAACAAAATACTTTCGAGAGCTACCATTTTTATTTAAAAAAAAACAAAGTACATTTCTATAAAAAATTGTTTTTGTAGTGGTTCACAATTTAGTGACCCCCTTTCAGCCTGCGTTGGTATCCAAAGTCTGATCCCCACAAACCGGGAACATTTACAGAACATTATCTTAAGATTCCTATTAAATTCTAGTTAGGGTTTTATCTAACATTAGCATGATAACATCACAAAAACATTAAAATAATGCTTTTGATAATTTAAAAAATATACTTTTATGTTTTAAATCAAATGTCCTTGGAATGCTCTAACTAACATTCACTAAAATATTGTGCACAACATCTGTAACATCAATGACAAAACATTCCCCAAAATGTCTCATTAGGTTTCCAGGTAATCTAATAACACTATGTTCCAGTAAGGTTTTTCCAGCAAACAAAATTTGGTTCTGCAAAAGTTCCCAGAACATTTTTAGGCCACGTCAAAAAACACAAAAACTGTACAGTCGTGCTGATGATTATACACTGGTTGTATAAAACATTCACCTGATGCTGCAAGAATGTTCTACGAACACATTTTGTTCTTTAATGGTTCACAGAATGTTTCATTAGGTTGTGGTGACAGTCTGGTGGGAACATTGTGGGGACATCACAAAAAAATATGTTTCCAAAACATAATAAACTGTCCAGTTGTGCGAATCATTTTACCATGTATATTTTAGTGCAAATAACATTCACCTGATTTTACAAGAACGTTCCCAGAACACATTTCGTCTGTTCTTTAAAGGTTTCCCAGAATATATCTTTAGGTTGTGGGAACAGTCTGGTGGGAACATTGTGGGGACATCAGAAAAGACATGTTCCCAAAACACAAAAACTGTCCAGTTGTGTGGAGGATTTTCTTTTAGTGTACAAAAAACATTCACCTGGTGTTAAGAACGTTCCCAGAACACATTTTTGTATGTTTTTTAAAAGTTCCTAAAATGCCTCCCGAGTGGCGCAGCATCACAGTGTTAGAGACGTCACTAAAGACCCGGGTTGGATCCCGGGGTGTATCACAACCGACCATGATCGGGAGTCCCATAGGGTGACGCACAATGATGTTACAAGACTGTTCCCGGAACACATTTAGTCTGTTCTTTTAAGGTTTCCAGAATATATCTTTAGGTTGTGGGAACAGTCTGGTCGGAACAGTATGGGAACATCACAAAATATATGCACCCAAAACACAAAAACTGTTCAGTTGTGCGGATGATTATACAATGTTTATTTTAGGGAGACGCTGTAACGGAGGAGTGTAAATGCTTTTTTTTAGGCTGGATCATGTTGTTGTATTGTATTGTTGTATGTTTTAATTATGTAATGTATTGATTGTTGCTGCCTCCTTGGCCAGGTCTCTCTTGAAAAAGAGACTCTGGGTCTCAATGGGCTTTTCCTGGTTAAATAAAGGTTACATTTTTTTAAAAGGGTGCAAAAAAAGTCATGCCGTTTTTATGATGTTCATAGCATATTTGTTTTAGGTTTAACATAATATTCTATTGATGTTCACGCAATATACATTTTACTTTGTCTCGGATGTCTTCAGAACATTTAGAAAATGTTATATTTACCACAGCATTCTCAGCATTCAAATTTGTAGCTCCTTAAAGCTTGTTGGAATATCAGTGGTGTAAAGTACTTAAGTAAAAATACTTTAAAGTACTACTTAAGTAGTTTTTTGGGGCATCTATACATTACTTGACTATTTATATTTTTTGACAACTTTTACATTTACTCCAATACATTCCCAAAGAAAATAACATACTTTTTACTCCTTACATTTTCCCTGACACCCAAAAGTATGTGTTACATTTTGAATGCTTAGCAGGGCAGGAATTCGCACACTTATCAAGAAAACACCCATGGTCATCCCTACTGCCTCTGATCTGACAGACTCATTAAACACAAATGCTTTGTTGGTAAATTATGTCTGAGTGTTGAACTGTGCCCTTGGCTATCTGTAAATATAAAAACTTGAACATCGAGTCATTTAGTTTGCTTAAATGATTTATACTTTTACTTTTGGTACATTTAAACCCAAATACTTGTAGTCTTTTACTCAAGTAATATTTGACTGGGTGATTTTCACTTTTACTTGAGTCATTTATTTGAAGGTATCTTTGCTTTTACTCAAGTATGAAAATTGGGTACTTTTTCCACCACTGTGGAATACATCCCCATTAAGTTTTCATTAAAAAAAAATACCTTACATGTTCACAATCTGCAGCTTATTTAATTCATAGGACATTTGAACAGCATAATTTGGGCTCCCAAGTTGTGCAGTGGTCTAAGGCACAGCATCTCAGTGCAAGATGTGTCACTACAGTCCCAGATTCAAATCCAGGTTGTATCACATCCGGCTGTGATTGGGAGTCCCATAGGAAGGCAGACAATCGGCCCAGTGTCGTCCGGGGTAGGCCGTCATTGTAAATAAGAATTTGTCTCAACTGACTTGCCTATGTATACATTTTTTACATCATACAAACACAATCATGTTTTTTGCACATACGTTGACAATCTGCACATGTGAGGTTTCTTTTCCAAGCCAGGTCTTTCAGCCTCTGCACCACCAGGGAAGGTCTCTTACATCTTCTTTTTCAGTATATAGCCATGGCAATATGTGACCCGTTTCAGGAAACTATGTGTATGTCGCGTGTAACTACTTCACAGGAGAGGCATTTGAACTTAATATATATATTTTCTTTTTTAAATCAAAATGCATTTTTTTGGCAAACTTGTATGCCATCTGTAAATAAGAATAAAATTGTTAAATTACGAGCCTAGTTGGTTCAGCTCCGGAAAAAGACTGGAACCTTCCCGCTAGTTATGATTGGCTGAGATAATAGCTGGGCTGGACATGCTGAAAGATGAGTTTGGATTGGTGGTCAGCCTCAAGCCACTGGCAGGCTACCAACTACCTAGCCAGTTGTAGCTCAATCTTGGTGTTACGGTTTTCTTTCTCCTCTTCCTCTGAAGAGGAGGTGTAGCAGGGATCAGACCAAAATGCAGCGTGGTTATTTGTATACATCTTTAATAAAGATGAAAACACAAACAGTATACAAAAACAATAACCGTGAAAAAACCTAAACAGCCTATTTAAAAAAATATATTTTTAAATATCTTCAATACCATTCATTCTTTTACAACTCATAATTTTCATACATACTCCAACAATGGTATTTTAATTTAACTAAACAAAACAAAAACCCCAAACAAAAACTCAGGGGAGCATCTTCCCTCCCCGTCACCCTACAAACTACCTTTCCCTATCTCCCCGTCCCTAATCTATCCCCTTACAAATCTAAATGACACCCGGCCCTAAACCCCCCTTCCACCTCTCCCGAGCAGCATGCTGCCCCCACTTCTTCTCCTCCCTCTTCATTCTCCCCCTCAAATCTCCTTCCACCCTCCTCATTATCCCTTCCACCCCCCAATCTCTCCCTGTCTTCACCATGTTCTGCCTGGCTTCCCACAGCCCCCGTTTAAAGAGACTCATGAGAAGCCAGAGCAGAAACCTGTCCCTATCCGTCCCTCTCGCTCTCCCTACACCTCTCTCTAACCTGGCCCACGTCAATACAAAATCCCCCCTTACCAAACCTAACAACACCCGTGCCCTAGCCCATACTACTCCAGCAAAGGCACAGTCCAAAAGACATGGCGCACAGTCTCCTCCCTGCCAGAGGAGGGATCTTGGACAGGTGGGGGATTGCACCAAATTATATCGGTACATGATGGAACGTACCGGCAAGCACTTATGGAGGGCTCAACCAATTCAGGTCCTTGAGCCTGTTGTCCAGACCCCGCGCCTGCACTCCCTCCCAGACCACTTCCGAGATGCCCACTACAGGCACTGGACTCCCTGCCTTTCTTGCATGGCAGCTGTTCCGCCCGAGGACCCGTGTTAGACCACACCATTACGCTTCTCGCCTGATACGAGAAGAACACCCGCAGGAGGTAACCGGACGGGTGTATCACTGGATGAGCAAGCTCCGTTAACAAGAAAGAAACAAAAATTGCATCCAGCTTGAGGGGGAGATGTGGTACCCCCCTACCTCCCTCCCCGATGGGACAGAGCATGCGTGCCCTGGCGACCCACTCGCACCTGCCACTCCACATGAACTGAAACACAAGCCTCACTAGAGGCCTCCTCAGACAAGCCGGCAATGGGTAGATGTACGCCAAATACAAAAGAGACGGCAACACATCCACCTTTAGGACCAGGACTTTGCCCATAAAAGACAAATACCTAGCCTTCCACATTGCTAGCTTCCTCTGTACCACTGCGATACGCATGTTCCAGTTTAGCGTCGCTGAGCCGGAGGTCTCAAAATGGACCCCGAGAATCCTCAGGGCCCCCTCACAGAGAGATAACCCCCCGGGCACATCCGTTCTACCGCGGCATCTTCCGAAAAACTTGACGGAAGACTTTGCATGGTTCAGAACCGCTCCCGACGCTCGGGTGAAATTCCCAAAGATGGCAAGGGACCTTGTCAGGCACGAGTCCTTGCACAGCAGCAAGGAAGTGTCGTCGGCGTACTGTGTCATCTTAACACGCAGCCCACCACTTCCAGGGATCAACAAGCCTTCCACCCCTGTGTCTGCCCTAATGGCAGCCCCAAGAGGCTCCATGTACAGAACGAAGAGGAGAGCCGAGAGTGGGCACCCCTGCCTGACCCCAGACGAGAGGTCAAAAACGTCACCCAAGTGACTATTTACACTAACTCGGCACCCCGCTCCGACATATAATGTACAAATCCATCCTATGAACTTCTCCCCAAATCCTAATCGACCTAACACTCTGAATAAAAAGGATCTATTCACGCGATCAAAGGCTTTCGCCTGATCTAGCGCTGCTACCATTAAAGGCAGTCCTCTATCTTCAACCCAAGCGATGGAGTCCCTGATTAACTGTAGGTTCCATCTAATAGAGCGGCCCTCTACCCCGCACGTCTGATCCTCATGGACGACGTAGGGAAGGGCTGTGCGCAACCGGTCTGCTAAAACCTTTGCAAGTAGCTTGTAATCTACACACAGCATGGTCAACGGCCGCCAGTTGCCAAGGTCTGTTACTTCCCCCTTCTTATATAAAAGTGACAGCACACCAACACCCATTGATCCCCCCGGGACCCCCGTCTCAAGGATGGCCTTCAAGACTTCGAGGACCACTGGTCCAAGTATACCCCAAAACTTGAGATAAAACTCAGCCGGCAGCCCATCCATCCCAGGCACCTTCCCTTTTCCCATCCTCCTAAGAGCGCTCTCAACCTCTTCTAGTGAGATCTGGGCCTCCATCACGTCTCTAATGTCCTCTGGCAACCGCCTGGACAAGTGTTCTAAAAACACATTTCCCTGCTCTACATCTATTTCCCTTTCCTTAAATAAACCTTGGAAATGATCAGTTGTCACCCTGACCATTTCCTCTGGTTTTCTAACTATACTACCATTTTCTTCCCTAACGCCATGCATTACCTTCCTATACTCTGTCTGGCCCTAACCGACTTAAAGAACATAGCAGAACAAGTCTCATTGTGTTCTAAAAAGCCACTATATGCGCACGCTCCAGGAAAGCTCGAGCCTTCCGCTCCTGCAACTCCCTGAGCTGCACCTTTAGGGTTGCGGATCTCTCCCAGTCAAACGACCCGCCGAGGTTGCCTGCCTCGTACTCGAGTTCAATTAACCTTTGGATACGATCCACCTCCCTCCTCTCCTCCCTTTTTTTCCTCTTGCAATACCCTATTATAAAAGCCCTAATCCTCACCTTAACTAATTCCCACCACTCTAACACCCCCTCGCACATGGACCGGAGGCCTTCAAGCCTCCAAAAGAAACCATAAAACCCGTCAACAAAAGCCTGCTGCTCCAGCACATCCCGATCTAACTTCCAGTACCCCCTACCAAAGAAGCAGACTGGCGACCCCACCTGCAGGAGCACCCCGTCGTGATCCGAAAAGAAAACAGGCAACAGCCGCACAGACAACTTACTCAAAGACCTGGGTACAAAAATATAGTCGAGCCTCCGCTCAACCCCCATGGAGTTGCGCCATGTAGGACCGGCCATTTTCGGAGTAGTGTGCAGACCACCATCAACCAGACCATGGCAAGCCATTAGCCTGGTGATGGCGCCTGCACTGCTATCCCCCCTATTCCTAAATCTGTATTAAAATCCCCCCCTATCACTAATTTCTTATTTGTGACACACAGGGGCGTCAGACAGTCCACCATCTCCCTCCTGTCTGCCACCACCTGTGGCCCATACACCACCACTAATCTAAATGTACAATCCCTTATCGTGACATCCACACCTATAACCCTCCCCTGCATTACCACAAAAGAATCCTCCACTTTTACCTCCCTGTGCCCACACAAAATCCCTACCCCCGATGAGTGCACCCCCCCAATACCCCAAACCGACTCCCCCTTGTCCCACTCCCTCTTAAACCTACTAACATCCCCTCCATCCCTCAGGTGAACCTCCTGTAAAAACTAAAATCAAACCCCACACCCTCCAAATAACTAAAAACCGCCCTCCTCTTAACAAAATCCCTTAAACCCCTTACATTTAAACTAACAAAAGTAAAATTAGACCCCATGAAATAATAAAATAAAAACATGTAATACACTCAAATTCTAAACCCAGACAGAAAAAAAAAACAGGAGACTCACCCGATGCTCCCCTGTCCATATCTACCGGTGAGAACACCATCTGTACTCCCGACATTCCCCCCCTCTTCCTCCATCTCACCAACCCAGGATGCAGGAATAGTGTTTGGCTCCGGGGTGCCCTGCACCCTGGGTCTACCCCCACACTCCTTGCCCTCCCCAGTGCTGCAGCTGGTTTGGAAAAAAATCAGGGAGGCTGAGTCCCCAAACAAAAAACTCCCCACCTCCTCCTGTACCCAGTCCTGAGTCTTGTTAGGTGTGTCCCCACCCAACTGAAGTTGAGGGCCTGGGGAAACCAACAGCAACCCAGAGGTTTCTCCCACCCCCATCACTCTCTTGGCCATCCCCTCCCTCTCACTGTCGGCCAATCGCACCCTCCTCTTCATTCTCTTCTTTGGTGATGGCGACAGTGGAGAGATACCACCCTCCCCCCCGCCAGCTCCTCCACCATACCCCTCATCTCTTCCACCAGGGCACTTTCCCCCCAGTCCACTTGCTCTTCCACCATCTCCTTCTCCAACACTCCTCCCTCGCTTTCTTCTCTCTCATGCTCCTCCACTCGGTTGCCTTCTTCCGCCGCTTTTCCTGGTTCTCCTACTCCCATGCCTTCCGTTTCCTTCTCTCTTCCATCCGCCGCTTCTTGCTCCTCCTCCTTCCTTGCGGCCTTCCCCTCTGGACCTGTACTCTGGTCATGAGGCGTGCTTCCTTCCCCTCCTCTTCTTCCCCCATCCCCCGCTCCTGCTCCCCCCCCAGCCGCAGACGCATATGACCTCTGACGAGCCGGGCACCCCCGCCACAGGTGTGCTGACGAGCCACACCCGTGGCACGCCTTAGGCTTGTCACAATCCCTCGCCTCGTGTTCCTCAGATCCACAAAATCTGCATTTTCTTGTGATGCACGAGGCGAATATGTGGCCGTAGGCCATACAGCGCCTGCAAAATGGGGGCTGACGTGCATAAAACAACGTCCCCTGTCAGCCCCTAGGGAGAACATAGCAGGAGGATGGAGGTAGCCACCATGTCCCTTTGGGTCCTCCCTGAGGAGGGCCTGGAAGCCTCTCCTCCCATTCCAAAACCCAAGGGAGTCTTTGAGGTGCCTTGCTGAGGAGACGTTATCCATGTATCTCCCCAGAAAGGCCCTCACCTCTTCGTCCTTAACGTATGGGTTGTAAATGTTGACAGTTACAACCCTAAAGTTGTTCTTCGCCAAGCTTGTTATTTCATAGTGGCTCATCGGCCTCTCACCTCCCACTGCTCTTGCCCTTCTCAGGATATCATCGTGTTTCTCCTCTGTATATAGTGCCACGTCGTATGCTCCCTCCAACGAGTTGCCTTGGAAACAAAACACGTCCTTCACCGTCAGCTTTAGAATCCCCATCAATATTATCCTTCCAAAAGTTTCCCGTCCTAAAGGCTCCAACTCCTTTTCCTTCCAAGCAAACCGAATCGTGTTGGCCAGCCCAATCCCAGGGACCGACCGTGTTGATGGATTTAGCACCATCTCCGCAAGGAGAATGGCGCTCGTTCTCTTCTCTTCTCTTCCAAAACAATGAAAAAAGAAAAACCAAAGTGACTGAGCCTATCTGGTGAAAACAAACACACTGAGACAGGAACAATCACCCACAAAACACTCAAAGAATATGGCTGCCTAAATATGGTTCCCAATCAGAGACAACGATAAACACCTGCCTCTGATTGAGAACCACTCCAGGCAGCCATAGACTATTCTAGACAACCCCACTAACCACTATCCCATAACCTACAACAAACCCCTAGACAAAACACACCACATAAAATAACCCATGTCACACCCTGGCCTGATCAAAATAATAAAGAAAATACAAAATACTAAGACCAGGGCATGACACTTGCGTGCAATGATCACGTTCCCGCACTGGCTGACTGTGTGGAGGCTCATTGTTTTAACGTTACATTAGCCTACATGCTACACTAGTAAAGTTATAAATTATATAGCTGTTGGCTATATTAGCTACGACTTACCGTTCTTTGTGCAGCTTCAAATGTCAAACAAAGTTGGAAATTGTTGGCCTCCATCTGTAATTTTCTTCCCGCATGTTTTGCAAGGTGCACTTAGTTTTGTTGTTGATACAGCGTCGTCTTTATATCCAAAAATAATAATTTGGGGTATCATCTTTCCAAGGGCTCCATCTGAATTCACCCACCGACATTCCTCTGCACTGCCACACACAACTTTTTCTCAGCTGGCACAATTTGATTGGCTGCTGTCGGATTCAAACTGTAATCCATTAAATGAAGAGTTGATGTGCTGCACACTTTTTAAAATAGCATTATTTATAATATTTGGGCTTGGGGAGGGTATCAAGTCAGGTCGAGTCAAAAGGCTCAAGTCACGAGTCATTGGTGTTAAAGTCAAAGTCGAGATGCAAGTCATGTCAGGTCCAAGTCCAAGTCATGTGACTCGAGTCCACACCTCTGGGAATTAGCACTGCCAGACAAAGAACACCACACGGGCATGATGACAAACGTTAGTGGAAAATAAACATAAAAAAAAAAATATTGCCAAGT
Source organism: Oncorhynchus tshawytscha (assembly GCF_018296145.1). Lineage (NCBI taxonomy): Eukaryota > Metazoa > Chordata > Actinopteri > Salmoniformes > Salmonidae > Oncorhynchus > Oncorhynchus tshawytscha. The sequence goes on from NC_056432.1 coordinate 54,680,671, forward strand.
GAAGTTCTGAGATTATTGTGTTGGTCGTTTGAAGTAAACAATTATCCAAGTTTGTGGGCACCCCCATCTATCTAGCAGGTGGTATCTGCATTCACTATGATTGCTAGACTGTGTGGTACACTATGAGCAGAAGATACAGAAGAAATTGTAACTTCCCGATTCTACCAGAGAAATGTAGAAATGATACATATCAACATATCAACTTTCCCACAGTAAAAAACGTTAAATGCTGTGCCATTATGCAGAATTTGTATTGAATGACCTTTTAACTTGTAGGGATGGGCACTCTCGAATGTCTTATTTATAGGCTACCCTGAGTTCCTTTGTTTCATATTTCTATCATATTAAATATTAGCCACTGTCAATATTGACTCTCTGTAGGCCTAACCACGCATATTCAACTGCCAATTTACTGTTAGTTCCCTTCAACTGTATTGCCCACATTATCATTCAATTTAATTACATTGTTTGGTTTAACTTGATTTGTTTCCTTGCTGAGGACCATTAGTAACAGTTGAAAATATAAAAAAAGGCATGTTGTTTAATGAAATCATTTTTGAGCAGAGCGCAGACCAAGCCATAACAGTTTGAACCCTACTCATGGTGCAATACTTGCCCTTGTCATCACACAGTACCATGGTTAGTGTAGGCAATAGACAAGGGTATAGCCTTCTATTGTACACTATTATCCCTATTATAATTCTATGTACACTAACCTTCCAACCAGGGGTTGGAACCGGTTCAGGGAACAGAACAGAAAACCGTAACAGAAAGACATTTTCAGAGGAACAGAATCACAACCTGGAATGCAAGTGATCTACAGTCGTGACCAAAAGTTTTGAGAATGACACAAATATTAATTTCCACAAAGTTTGCTGCTTCAGTGTCTTTAGATATTTTTTACTATGGAATATTGAAGTATAATTACAAGCATTTCATAAGTGTCAAAGGCTTTTATTGACAATTACATGAAGTTGATGCAAAGAGTCAATATTTGCATTGTTGACCCTTCTTTTTCAAGACCTCTGCAATCCGCCCTGGCATGCTGTCAATTAACTTCTAGGCCACATCCTGACTGATGGCAGCCCATTCTTGCATAATCAATACTTGGAGTTTGTCAGAATTCGTGGGGTTTTGTTTGTCCACCCGCCTCCTGAGGATTGACCACAAGTTCTCAATGGGATTAAGGTCTGGGGAGTTTCCTGGCCATGGACCCAAAATATCGATGTTTTGTTCCCTGAGCTACTTAGTTATCACTTTTACCTTATGGCAAGGTGCTCCATCATGCTGGAAAAGACATTGTTCGTCACCATTGCTCTCGGAGGATGTGTTGGTACCATTCTTTATTCATGGCTGTGTTCTTAGGCAAAATTGTGAGTGAGCCCACTCCCTTGGCTGACAAGCAACCCCACACATGAATGGTCTCAGGATGCTTTACTGTTGACATGACACAGGACTGATGGTAGCGCTCACCTTGTCTTCTCCAAACAAGCTTTTTTCCGGATGCCCCAAACAATCAGAACGGGGATTCATCAGAGAAAATGACTTTACCAGAGTCATCAGCAGTCCAATCCCTGTACCTTTTGCAGAATATCAGTCTGTCCCTGATGTTTTTCCTGGAGAGAAGTGGCTTCTTTGCTGCCCTTCTTGACACCAGGCCATTCTCCAAAAGTCTTCACTTCACTGTGCGTTCAGATGCACCCACACCTGCCTGCTGCCATTCCTGAGCAAGCTCTGTACTGGTGGTGCCCCGATCCCGCAGCTGAATCAACTTTAGGAGACGGTCCTGGTGCTTCCTGGAATTTCTAAGGAACCCTGAAGCCTTCTTCACAACAATTGAACCACTCTCCTTGAAGTTCTTGATGATACGATAAATGGTTGATTTAGGTGCAATCTTACTGGCAGCAATATCCTTGCCTGTGAAGCCCTTTTTGTGCAAAGCAATGATGACGGCACATGTTTCCTTGCAGGTAAACATGGATGACAGAGGAAGAACAATGATTCCAAGCACCACCTTCCTTTTGAAGCTTCCAGTCTGTTATTCGAACTCAATCAGCATGAAATTGATCTTAAACCTTGTCATCGTCAACACTTACACCTGTGTTAACGAGAGAATCACTGACATGATGTCAGCTGGTCCTTTTGTGGCAGGGCTGAAATGCTGTGGAAATGTTTTTGGGAGACTCAGTTCATTTGCATGGCAAAGAGGGACTTTGCAATGAATTGCAAATAATCTGATCATTCTTCATAACATTCTGGAGTATATGCAAATTGCCATCATACAAACTGAGGCAGCAGACTTTGTGAAAATTAATATTTGTGTCATTCTCAAAACTTTTGGCCACAACTGTTTACTGTTTTTTTCCAGTCCCACAAAAAAACACAACAAAGCTTCCATGCAAAGCCCTTACTCTTGTCACTCAAAAACGTATTCCATTGTCTGCCTACCAGCTGAAAATCTTTGCCAGTGGGTGTGTGTGTAGGCTACCTTCCCCTCCCCCTCTGAAGCATAGGCTACTGTAGCCTACTGACATTACAAGTGTGATTCAGAAATTAGGGAGAGAGATATTTAATTAGAGAAGAATGGATTTATGTTTTTAATGCTAGTTAAGGATACTATCGTTATCATGTTTCACACCTCCTCCACCCTCTCTTGCTCTCTCCCAACCTGCAAAATTGCAGCCGCATCTCACACCCTGCACTTGTCTGTCCAATGCATGTAAACAACTATAGCTTGCCCGCTCCAGCAAGCTGCTCTATCCGCACTGATTGGTGAAGAAATATAATGTTGAGCTAAATGTAAAACTATATACAGTGCCTTGCGAAAGTATTCGGCCCCCTTGAACTTTGCGACCTTTTGCCACATTTCAGGCTTCAAACATAAAGATATAAAACTGTATTTTTTTGTGAAGAATCAACAACAAGTGGGACACAATCATGAAGTGGAACGACATTTATTGGATATTTCAAACTTTTTTAACAAATCAAAAACTGAAAAATTGGGCGTGCAAAATTATTCAGCCCCCTTAAGTTAATACTTTGTAGCGCCACCTTTTGCTGCGATTACAGCTGTAAGTCGCTTGGGGTATGTCTCTATCAGTTTTGCACATCGAGAGACTGACATTTTTTCCCATTCCTCCTTGCAAAACAGCTCGAGCTCAGTGAGGTTGGATGGAGAGCATTTGTGAACAGCAGTTTTCAGTTCTTTCCACAGATTCTCGATTGGATTCAGGTCTGGACTTTGACTTGGCCATTCTAACACCTGGATATGTTTATTTTTGAACCATTCCATTGTAGATTTTGCTTTATGTTTTGGATCATTGTCTTGTTGGAAGACAAATCTCCGTCCCAGTCTCAGGTCTTTTGCAGACTCCATCAGGTTTTCTTCCAGAATGGTCCTGTATTTGGCTCCATCCATCTTCCCATCAATTTTAACCATCTTCCCTGTCCCTGCTGAAGAAAAGCAGGCCCAAACCATGATGCTGCCACCACCATGTTTGACAGTGGGGATGGTGTGTTCAGGGTGATGAGCTGTGTTGCTTTTACGCCAAACATAACGTTTTGCATTGTTGCCAAAAAGTTCAATTTTGGTTTCATCTGACCAGAGCACCTTCTTCCACATGTTTGGTGTGTCTCCCAGGTGGCTTGTGGCAAACTTTAAACAACACTTTTTATGGATATCTTTAAGAAATGGCTTTCTTCTTGCCACTCTTCCATAAAGGCCAGATTTGTGCAATATACGACTGATTGTTGTCCTATGGACAGAGTCTCCCACCTCAGCTGTAGATCTCTGCAGTTCATCCAGAGTGATCATGGGCCTCTTGGCTGCATCTCTGATCAGTCTTCTCCTTGTATGAGCTGAAAGTTTAGAGGCACGGCCAGGTCTTGGTAGATTTGCAGTGGTCTGATACTCCTTCCATTTCAATATTATCGCTTGCACAGTGCTCCTTGGGATGTTTAAAGCTTGGGAAATCTTTTTGTATCCAAATCCAGCTTTAAACTTCTTCACAACAGTATCTCGGACCTGCCTGGTGTGTTCCTTGTTCTTCATGATGCTCTCTGCGCTTTTAACGGACCTCTGAGACTATCACAGTGCAGGTGCATTTATACGGAGACTTGATTACACACAGGTGGATTGTATTTATCATCATTAGTCATTTAGGTCAACATTGGATCATTCAGAGATCCTCACTGAACTTCTGGAGAGAGTTTGCTGCACTGAAAGTAAAGGGGCTGAATAATTTTGCACGCCCAATTTTTCAGTTTTTGATTTGTTAAAAAAGTTTGAAATATCCAATAAATGTCGTTCCACTTCATGATTGTGTCCCACTTGTTGTTGATTCTTCACAAAAAAATACAGTTTTATATCTTTATGTTTGAAGCCTGAAATGTGGCAAAAGGTCGCAAAGTTCAAGGGGGCCGAATACTTTCGCAAGGCACTGTATACTTCAGAGGTTTAAAAAGGAACAGAAACTAATAATATAAACCATTATATTTTTGGGGTTCAAACGGTTTCCTGACTTTATTTTGCTGGTCGGAATGTATAAAGACTGAATCCTTAAAGTAAACATCCCAGACAACTCCCATAACTTAATTAAATATTCTAAGAACATTTAAAGAACAGGTGTTCTGTCAACATTCGTACAACCTTATAGGAATGTCTTGTGCAATCTAACTTAAACATTGCATGAATATTATCACAACTGAGTATATTTTGTAATGTACCCACACGGTTCCCACAACCTGATTAAATGTTCAGGCAACCTTTAAAGAGCTCAGAAAGGCTGTTCTGTTAACATTCTTGCAACATCAAAGGAATGTTTTGTGCACCCTGATATGAACATGATCTGAATGTCAGCACAGCTGCAAAATAACATATCTTTTGTGATGTTCCAAAAATCTTCTCACCAGACTGTACCCACAACCTAAAAAAACATTCTGGGAACCTTTACACAACAGACAAAATGCGTTCTAGGAACGTTCTGGCAACATCAGGTGAGTGATTTATACAAACATTCTATAATTATCAGCACAACTGGACCAGTTTTTGTGTTATGAGAACTTGCACAGAGCCAGTTTTGGTTTGCTTGGATGGCACTATAGTGTGGGATGTCTGTTAAATGGCCAAAATGTTCATGTTGACGTAGAAATGAACACTTGCAAAGCATACCTAGTATTATTCTTATGAGCTTTGCCCTGGAACAAGGCCAATACAAATACGGTTTGCTTTTCAGTTGTTCATTTGTACATTTACATTTGAATTATTTAGCGGACACTCTTATGCAGAGCGACTTACAGGTAGTGGATTGAACTAAGGCAGATTAAAAAAAACACAATCACAGTCATAGCAGGTAAAACATTTCTGTAACCATTAAGGGGCTACTTGCTAAAATAATGCAAACGTTTGTTGTAATTTATTTGGTTGGTCTTTAGGGTATTTTGTAATTTGTATTCTGTCATTTTTGTCCATCCCTGCTGTGACCTTAAAAAAAAACTTTAATATATTCATGCTGTGTGTTCTTTATAAAGTTCATACACTTTACATTCATTTAATTTGTATTCTACTTTGTCATTGTCTGTCTTATTTCATGTTGTTCCCCAAAGTCTAAAGGTGAGATGAACTAAAACTATTTTGGCACTATCACACATTTCCAACCATATGACAAATATTAACAATGTCATGTCATGATTTAGCAGACTTAACAGATCCGATGTTCTTTTTACAGAGAATGTTGCTGAGGAAGACACTTCGGCTGAGCTCTCTGTTGGTGAGCTGCTGGCCAGAGCCAACAGGGATCTCAGTAAGTTGGCACTATGTTCAATGCTCAAGGATTAAAGAGCATTTTTTTTTACTAACCCTCAGAGTAACCTGTTCTACGTGTTCTATTCTCAAGCCCCCGAAGCCAATGAGCCTACTCTGATGGGAGACATTGCCATGCCCTCGGAGAAGAACGCTGACCCCTGCACCGCCCGCGGGTGTCTGTGGCAAAAGTACAGTGACGGAAACATCTGGGTGCCCTACGTCATTGCCAACCACTTCTGTAAGTGTTCACTTTCGTGTACATTTCATTTCATATGTTGAGATATTGCACAAGCGATGCAACACTTCCACTATCGGTTGTTGTTCATTTGATCTCTACAACAGCATCTCGCGAAGTAGCCATCATCCTGCGGGGTCTTGACTCCTTCGCTGAAACCACCTGCATCCGCTTCTTCCAGCGCCAGAATGAGAGGGACTACCTCAGCATTGAGAATCGCAGCGGGTGAGCCTGAGTTTAAATAACATCGTTAAACAATTAGAATATTACATCAACACATTATTCATTGAATTTCCCTTTGAATATCATCCATACAATAATTGTTTTTGCAAACATGCCCGTTTCCTTTATCCTTCATGATTTACCTTTATCTTTCATTAGCCTGAAGTTTTCTGAACGTTATGCTGCGTTCATAACCAAGTGGGAAGTGGAGACGACAAAACCTTATTTGTAAAAAGCAATCTATGAATATGGTTTTTGAACACTATAATTAGTTTACAAGCACGATAGCTGCACTTTTAGTTTATGGTTTACACAAGTTGTTGGCCATTAGCCAATCAGGGTTTCTCAACGAGTTCAAAGCCTGTAAATGCATCCAACTGGTATTCATGACCTCACAACTGGTAAATTCCCACCTCCCACTTGCTTATGAACGCAGCATTACAGAACTGACTACATACATAATTAGGATATTTTCTGACATTGGATTTAATGGTCTGCCTTGATCCTCCGCTGCCTTATGTCATCAGCACTAGAATTTCAATAACATCCTTAAACAATTATAACATCACATCAACACATAGTTAATTGAATTTCCCTTTGAAGATCATCTCCCTTTGAAGATCAATCCATACAATTATTGGTTTTGCAAACCTGCACTGTCAGGTGATCCCCACCACCATTCATCTCTTATGAACCCATTACCCTGAGGTTTCCTAAAACCTTTACAATAAACTAGATGATTAGGGAAGGCCCTATTTCTGGCATTGGATTGGTGCACCTTGACCCTCCTCTGCTCTTCTTCCCAGGTGCTACTCTTATGTTGGCCGTCGGGGTAATGCCCAGACTGTGTCTCTGGCCCGTCAGGGCTGCCTGTACCACAGCACCGTCCAGCATGAGCTCCTCCACGCCCTGGGCTTTAACCACGAGCAGACCCGCAGCGACCGTGACAACCACATCCGTGTCGTCTGGGAGAACATCATTGATGGTTTGATTCCATGTCTTTATTCTGTTTCCCTTTCACTGACATTCATTTCTAATGATAAGAAATGGAGTGCCTCTATCTCACTGATAAGTCTAACAATAGACACTGGGGTTTTCAATGTGTGACTTCATTGGGGTTGCACATGACTTGTCAGTATGCCTACTTTTACTTTTTGTTTGTCCAGCTGTAACATTAGTGTAATCTATAGACTCCAAATTTGAGGCCTATAGATGATATTACAGTTGTTGTTCATTTCTGTTTAGTACACAGGTAGCTGCTGAAGCTGTGTCACCACACTGCCAGGTCTCTGACCTTCTCCTTATAGGCTGTCTCATCATTATCTGTGATCAAGCCTTTCAAATGAACAGTCTTTCGCTGTCTGTGATCAGGCCTTTCCCATGACCAGCCTTTCAAAGCACTTCATGGCTACAGACGTGAGTGATATGGGTCGGTAGTCATTTAGGCAGGTTATCTTGGTGTTCTTGGGCATAGGGACTATGCTGGTCTGTTTGAAACATGTAGAAAATGTCAGTGAAGACACTTGCCAGTTGGTCAGCGCATGCTCCGAGTACACGTCCTGGTTATCCCTCTGGCACCGCAACCTTGTGAATGTTGACCTGTTTAAAGCTCTTACTCATATCGGCTATGGAGAGCGTGATCACACAGTCATCTGGAACAGTTGGTACTCTCATGCATGCTTCAGTGTTACTTGCCTCAAAGCGCGCATAGAAGTAATTTAGCTCAACTGGGTATCTCGCGGCTGGGCTTCCCTTAGTAGTCCGTAATGGTTTGCAAGCCCTGCCACATCTGACTAGCGTCAGAGCTGGTGTTGTAGGATTCAATCTTAGTCCTGTATTGAAGCTTTGCCTGTTTGATGGTTTGTCGGAGGGCATAGCGGGATTTCCTATTAGTGTCCGCACCTTGAAAGTGGCAGGTCTACCCATTAGCTCAGTGCGAATGTTGCCTGTAATGCATGGCTTCTGGTTGGGGTACATACAGTCACTGTGGGGATGACATCATCGATGCACTTATTGATGAAGGTACTATTGTATAGTTTTTAGCCAGTACACTCTTAGGAAAAAAGGTGCAATCTAGAATCTAAAAGGGTTCTTCGGCTGTCCCCATAGGAGAACCCTTTGAATAACCTTTTTAGGTTCCAGGCAGAACCCTTTTGAGTCCCACGTAGAACACTTTCCACAGAGGGTTCTACATGGAACCCAAAAGAGTTCTACCGGGAACAAAAAGTGTTCTACCTGGAACCAAAAAGGGTTCTCCAAATGGGGATAGCGGAAGAACCCTTTTTTCTAAGAGTTCAGTTCTTAAAGTAGCACTCAGGAGCCAAAAGTGGGACCCGAAAATTGCATCCTATGTCACATATGTGCAGATATGTGCACCATGTCATATCTCTCTCTCTCTTACCCCCCCCCCCTCGTGTCCACTGAGCTGTTGTGCAGCCCTGCAACCTCATTGGATAATGGTGGGCAGGCCACTGAAGCTCAGATTTGGCCTTTTGTAAATAATAATGGTAATGTATTCAATCATTTTCTTTGTTATTGTTTCGCCGTAATACTACTAGCCACCTAGCAATTTGGCTTCAGCTATCCCAGATAGGTTCCCAATCTCAACCGCAAAGAAAGACATGAACTTAAGGGTACTTTGGTGAATTTACGAGGCATTCAAGACAAGACATTGCGAGATACAAATTACCAAGACATGCGCATGGTTCTTTCTGCTTGCCCCCTTCCACTCTCCCTCACGCTGGTTCACCTGCTCTTTCTCTTTGCTAATGATGGGAGCGTGTGTTCAGTCTTCGGTCTGTTGCATGTAGAATATCCTAGCCTATTCATTGACGATAGGCCCTGCTTTATTGAAGTTGTGAGAAGTTGCAAGCCAAGAAATTGCAAGATACAGCATTCCATTGCGAGATACAGCTTTTTATTGACGATAGATAGGCCTAGTGAACGGTTCTGACTGTCTGCCTGGTGACCAACCAGCCTACAGTGTACCCCTCAGAAGTACTGCAACTAATCAGTCTCCTCCCTTTCAAAAATGCTGAATCTCAAGAGTCGATTCCTAGCAGAATCGAATCTTGACACTCAGAAATGGGAGTCAAGGAGTTGAGGAATCAATCACAGTACCAGTCAAAAGTTTGGACACACCTACTCATTCAAGGGTTTTTCTTTATTTTAATATTTTCTACATTGTAGAATATAAGTGAAGACATCAAAACTATGAAATAACACATATGAAATGATTTAGTAACTAAAAAAGTGTTAAAAAAATCTAAATATATTTTCGATTTAAGATTCTTCAAAGTAGCCGCCCTTTGCGTTGATGACAGCTTTGTACACTCTTGGCATTCTTTCAACCAGTTTCATGAGGTAGTCACCTGGAATGCATTTCAATTAACAGGTGTGCCTTGTTAAAAGTTCAGTTGTGGAATTTCTTTCCTTCTTGATGCATTTGAGCCACTCAGTTGTGTTGTGAAAAGGTATGGGTGGTATACAGAAGGTAGCCCTATTTGGTAAAAGACCAAGTCCATATTATGGCAAGAACAGCTCAAATAAGCAAAGACAAACATCAGTCCATCATTACTTTAAGACATCAAGGTCAGTCAATCTGGGAAAATTTCAAGAACTTTGAAAGTTTCTTCAAGTGCAGACACAAAAACCATTAAGCGCTATGAAACAAGCTCTTATGAGGACTGCCACAGGAAAGGAAGTTACCTCTACTGCAATATATAAGTTTGATGTGTGTGTCCCCTCCTGTACTCCATGTTCACCCACGACTGCATGGCCAGGCACGACTCCAACACCATCATTAAGTTTGCAGACGACACAACAGTAGGCCTGATCACCTACAACGACGAGACAGCCTATAGGGAGGAGGTTAGAGACCTGGCCGGGTGGTGCCAGAATAACAACCTATCCCTCAACGTAACCAAGACTAAGGAGATGATTGTGGTCTACAGGAAAAGGAGGACCGAGTACATTCCTGGGGCTAAGCTGCCTGCCATCCAGGACCTCCACAATGGTGGTGTCAGAGGAAGCCCTAAAAATTGTCAAAGACCCCAGCCACCCCAGTCATAGACTGTTCTCTCTACTACCTCATGGGAAGCGGTACCAGAGTGCCAAGTCTAGGAAAAAAAGGCTTCTCAACAGTTTTTACCCCCAAGCCATTAGACTCCTGAACAGGTAATCAAATGGCTACCCAAACTATTTGCATTGTGTGCCTCCCCCCAACCCCTCTTTTACGCTGCTGCTACTCTGTTTATCATATATGCACAGTCAGTTTAACTATACATTCATGTACATATGTACATCCTACCTCAATTGGCCCGACTAACCAGTGCTCCCGCACATTGGCTAACCGGGCTATCTGCATTGTGTCCCGCCACCCGCCACCCAGCACCCGCCAACCCCTCTTTACACTACTGCTACTCTCTGTTCATCATATATGCATAGTCACTTTAACCATATCTACATGTACATACTACCTCAATCAGCCTGACTAACCGGTCTCTGTATGTACTTTTATAGCCTCGCTACTGTTTTTCTGTCTTTTTACTGTCGCTACTGTCTTTTTACTGTTGTTTTTATTTCTTTACTTACCTATTGTTCACCTAATACCTTTTTTGCACTATTGGTTAGGGCCTGTAAGTAAGCATTTCACTGTAAAGTCTACATCTGTTGTATTCGGCACAGGTGACGAATAAACTGTGATTTGATTTGAAGTTACCAGCCTCAGAAATTGCAGCCCAAATAAATGCTTAACAGAGTTCAAGTAACAGACACATCTCAACATCAACTGTTCAGAGGAGATTGCTTGAATCAAATCAAATCAAATTTTATTTGTCACATACACATGGTTAGCAGATGTTAATGCGAGTGTAGCGAAATGCTTGTGCTTCTAGTTCCGACAATGCAGTAATAACGAACAAGTAATCTAACTAACAATTCCAAAAAACTACTGTCTTATACACAGTGTAAGGGGATAAAGAATATGTACATAAGGATATATGAATGAGTGATGGTACAGAGCAGCATAGGCAAGATACAGTAGATGATATCGAGTACAGTATACACATATGAGATGAGTATGTAAACCAAGTGGCATAGTTAAAGTGGCTAGTGATACATGTATTACATAAGGATGCAGTCGATGATATAGAGTACAGTATATACGTATGCATATGAGATGAATAATGTAGGGTAAGTAACATTATATAAGGTAGCATTGTTTAAAGTGGCTAGTGATATATTTCATCAGACCTTCATGGTCGAATTGCTGCAAAGAAACCACTACTAAAGGACACCAATAAGAAGAAGAGACTTGCTTGGGCCATCACACACGAGTAATGGACATTAGACCGGGGGAAATCTGTCCTTTGGTCTGATGAGTCCAAATTTGAGAATTTTGTTTCCAACCGCTGTGTCTTTGTGAGACGCAGAGTAGGTGAACGGATAATCTCTGCATGTGTGGTTCTCACCGTCAAACATGGAGGAGGTGGTGTGATGGTGTGGGGTGTGCTTTGCTGGTGACACTGTCAGTGATTTATTTAGAATTTGAGGGACACTTAACCAGCATGGCTACCACAGCATTCTGCAGCGATACGCCATCCCATCCGGTTTGCGCATAGTGGGACTATCATTTGTTTTTCAACAGGACAATGACCCAACACACCTCCAGGCTGTGTAAGGGCTATTTGACCAAGAATGAGAGTGATGGAGTGCTGCATTAGCTGACCTGGCCTCCAAAATCACCCAACTCAACCCAATTGAGATGGTTTGGGATGAGTTGGACCGCAGAGTGAAGGAAAATCAGCCAACAAGTGCTCAGCATATGTGGGAACTCCTTCAAGACTGTTGGAAAAGCATTTATCATGAAGCTGGTTGAGATTAATGCAAAGAGCGTGCAAAGCTGTCATCAAGGCAAAGGGTGTCTACTTTGAAGAATCTAAAATATAACATGTATTTTGATTTGTTTAACACTTTTTTGGGTCACTACATGTTTCCATATGTTTTATTTCATAGTGTTGATGTCTTCACTATTATTCTACAATGTATAAAATAGTAAAAATAAAGAAAACCCCTTGAATGAGTAGTGTCCAATCATTTTACTGGTAGTGTACATGTAGGTAGGGGTAAAGTGACTATGCATGCAGAATAGATAATGAAGAGTGAGTAGCATCAGTGTAAAAAAAAATGGGGGGTCAATGCAAATAGTCCAGGTAGCCATTTGATTGGCATTCAGCAGTCTTATTGCTTGGGGGTAGAAGCTGTTCGGAAGCCTTTTGGTAGCAAAGAGAACAGTCTATGACTAGGGTGGCTGGAGCTCCCAAAAACACTTAATTGCTGATGAAACATACTCCAAAAAGAAACGAGGGATTATTAGACTACTTATCTTCATCAACAACTTTGATCCTTTTTTGCCACTTCCCTCTTTATCTGCTGACAAGATAACCACTCTGACCTACAGTGGGATGGGCCAGAGTCCAAATTTCCATTCGGACATGCTGATTGGCTAAAAGGAATGGCCTTTTCTACAAATGAGGGGATTCAATTAAGCTAGCCCGGGTTGCACCAGGCTATGGCCAGTCACGTTACTGGATGAAGCCGGTCGGGGAGGCCAGAGAGGAAGAGAAGAGTCTTCTCCTGCATGTGGCGACTTCTTGTATGGAGGTCAATGAGTGTCGAATTTGGTTAACAAAAAATTTAATTTCTTATTTGCTATGCGTGGCTTATTTGATCAAGTAGAAGTTGTGTAATGTTTAGGTTGTTATTAGTGTAATGATATATGTAGGACACATGACATCCTGGCAACTTTGAGAAAAAACACTTTATATCAGAGTTGTCTCTGTTGTCACACTTGTATCTGCCTTCTCATTGGCTAGAATGGCAGCCTGGTCTCATAGACTAGGCGTAACATAGTAAATGCAAATCAGGGACACTCAAGTTAGTATGATATGTTGTGTTTGGTATGGTTACATAAGATAGAAGGTACTTAATGCAAATACAAAAAGAGGGTGTTTGGTCGGGTGGGTGTGTTTGAATCTCCTCACGGACAACTTTAGCATTTTAGCAAATTTTCAACTACTTACTTATATTTAGCTAATTTGCAACTTCTTAGCATGTTAGCTACCCCGTCCCCGTCCCCTAACCCTTTTAGTTAACCCTTTTCCTAACCTTCACCTTTTAATCTAACTCCTGAATTTAGCCTTAACCCTAACCTCAAATTCCTAGCGTAGCTAGAGTTAAGAGTGGCCAATGGAGTAGCCTATCTGGTCAATATAATGGATAATCGGTGGGGAGGCGTGACCTGCTGAAATCTAACCATAATCTGAGCCTCTTGATTTATTGTCAACAAGGCAGCATGATGCATCGTTCAGAAACATAGGCCTAGGTCTCTTTTCCATAAAATATATGTTTGACTTGTCAAACTAGTTTTCATTGGGAAGGCAGATCTTGGCCTCTATTCAATCTGTGTAGCTGAAGCATAATAGATTGATTGATAGAAATGTCAAGGTAATTTCCGATTGAGCCGACATATGTGAATCCAGTCTCCGCTAACACAGGAATATTGCCTTTACATTTAAATTATGCTGTAATGCTGAACTTCCGCAATATGGACTGAATAGTGCCCAAAACGTTTTTACTAAAAGCAATCACATTTGCATGTTAAAACACAGAATCCTACATTACTCCACGTGCTTAACATGCTTGACTTTTGATTTGAGCCCAAAACACCACTGGCCAGAGTAGAGGCAGCCCGTTTCCAAAATGAATGCAATCACTTTAGACCTGGGCACCAGGACCATCTTAATCAAATCCCCTTACTGACCTTGCTCATGAAGTAGATTGAAACACAGCCTATCAACTCTGTGAACATTTTGTCTTGTGTTTTTCCAGAGTATAAGTACGCATTCGATAAGATTGCCACCCTGAACCAGGGAACTTCCTATGACTACAACTCTGTCATGCAGTACCACAGGTCAGCTATGATGTCTTTATAATCATTACAAATATGTCTGGAGTGGACACCTATTGTATTGCAAGTGCTAATACACCATCCATCCCTGTGAGCTTTCATTCAGCCCAAGCTATATTGTACCTTCAGCAGTGACATTGTTGAGTAGGCCTAAATTGTGTTGCATTGTGATTTGGTGTGGTTACAGGTACGCCTTCTCCAAGAACAACCGCCCCACCATGGAGCCCATCCCCGACAGCAACGTGTCTTTCGGCGAGGCCACTCAGATGAGCAAGAACGACATCGACAGGCTGAACAGGCTGTATGGCTGCTGTGAGTACTGTCACACTGAACAACTTACTGTACTTGGGTTTGGATGATTCAATCTAGGCCAAGGCTGCTAGAATGGATCATTCATCCTCGTTACAACCTCCTGGATGCCTTTTCCCCAGAGCTAATATAGCTTGAATATATCTAGAGCTTAATAACTGTGAGAATTGTGACATTGATGGTGGGAGGATATATTACAATCGACATAGCTTTATGTGTATGATTAAATAATAAACAAATTTATAATTTTCCCCCAACAGAAACAGTTGGATACCTGTGGTCTCACTTCCGATGGACTCAAGATCATTCCGCTGAAGGAGTAGAGTGACCTCTAGTGGTAGAACTGTTAGAATGTAATTTGCCTCAAAACATCAAGACTGCAACCTCTAATAAATCACAATAAACATCTGATCAACTGAAATCAAAAGCTTAATCTGTATTGATCCTTCCCTTCAATACAGTTCTCCAAATATGTGTCCATTCAACATGCTTTACTCAACATAAGTATTCTAATGCTTTAAACAAGTATTACATAAGTAGACAATTATTTTTTACCAGCTTGAGGGAAAGACTTCTTTCAACAAAATTGTACTAATCTCAACAGTGGATACATCAATATCAAATTTGAATGCACATTATCTATACAATTTCATAATATCCATAGTTCAATCAAGTTTCTCCCAAATTCCCTTACAGTACGTAGCAGGAATGTATGTACCCAGAGTGCACTGGGCTACTATGTATAAAACTATACTGGTCCATGAGAATACTGGTATACCAATATTGCAAACAAATTGTGGTGATTTACTGAATCTTATAAAAGTACCAACATCACTGGGAAAGCAATGAATAAATAATCCATTGAGTAAATAACAAAATAAGAGGCCTGAGAAGAGATTAATGTTTGTCACACTTTCACTGTCTACCATTGGCTTTACGTTTTTCAAGTTCTGTCTGTATCAGATCAGCAGTGTAGTTCTGATCACAGGAGCGAAGGGCCTTAATCAAAGTGTCTGTTTTGGCCTCAGATTTCTGCATTTTCCGCCATTCCTTCAAAAGCTCCACCACTTGCTCCTCCAGGTCATTAGGGTGCTTCTGTGCGATATGATCCAGTTTGGCCTCTGGCAGGCCAAGTTTACGGCCATATGCTCGCCACCTCCTTCCAAGGTTGTCAGTGATCACTTTGGTTGCAATGTCAAGCTTTGCTGGGAAGAGAGAAGATGCCATGGAATGTAAATAAGTCTCCTACAAAAGTCATATTTCCAACACACTGCACTATATACAGTAGGCTATACATTATCTGAGGCATACAGTTGCATTTTATATTTGCCCTCAGAGGAAATATTCTATTTACACTGGCAAACATTTACTGTATGGGAGATCATGTCAGAAAGATAGTGACAATGTAGCCTAATATCTTTCATAGCAATTGTGACAGGGTTCCCCAAATAACATGAAGTCATGTTCTCTGAAATATTCTTACATTCAACAAGATATAGGGCACTTCCCTCTGTAGAATGACTAAGCAACACCTCCCTTTTAACTATTGAAACAGGCGTAACAGCCCAAGAAAAAAATGGCCTATGCTTTGTCAACATTTTGCCATCAATATTCGGGAGTGGGGATAACCACTTAATTTACCTTGCTCCTCATCGTTAGGAAGATCATTCGGTGATCCAGCATATTGACTTTCACAGTTGGTAATGTTGTCTGCAAGATCTAGGCGACCAATGTCTTTCAAAAGCGAAACTAGAAATACCGTGTTGTCAGGTCCAAGTTTATTTCTTTCCATTAAACCCGTGAAAAGTTGTAAACCACTGGTCATCTTCTCGAGGCGACTTTTCCCTATTTCTTTAATGCAAAGGAACTTCATTTTCTCCAATTGATCACCAACAAGTTCACCTGAAATCTTCAGCAACAAGCTGTTAAATGCGCTCATCTTGGCTGTAGTGGAACCAAGTAACTTCCTCACACACGACAGACCGTCTTCTTTGGAATTGGGTTGGCGGATCGCATTCAACTTTCAAGGCGTATACATCGCCACCTACTGTACTGGATTGGGAGGCCAGGCACGGCCAAACTACATTACATTTTCTTCATTAGTCCCGTTCCTCTAAGAAAGTGAAATAGACTCCTAGACACCACTTCCCTTCTCTCGTCTCCCCACACTACACCACCCGAACATGCCTCTCTAACCCTGTCACACAACCTCTCTGTCTACCTCATTCCTGTAAACACTCATCACACATACCCGTTTAATGTCTCCCTATCATCCACAAGGTGGCATTCAAACCTGTGTGCCCAAACCGTAATCTACTCCACACAACTTCATCTCTCCTACATCCCATACTCCCCACCTCTTCCTTTACCGACCAATGCATACCATAAAATTGCCTCCCTCTACTACTAGCATCGCACTCCCTTTGACAAAGATCGAGCCCTTTTTCCCGGATCAAGGATTTGATTTCTCTGCGGGACCTGAATATCTACCCCCTCTCCTCACAGCACTCTTAGCCACCACATCGGCCTTCTCATTACCCTCCACCCCCACATGGCTGGGAACACAACAAAAGATGACCATCACTCCTATCCTCTCCAATCCCATTGACAGCACCATCTCCACAAACAAGTCTCCCAAATTCAACTTGCACTTCTTCACACTACTCAACACTGCAGCTGAATCAGAGTGGACCACCACTGTGTGGTTTCACCTCCTCCACCCATCTCAAACCTACAATCATGGCCATCATCTCTACCGTATACACTGACGCAATCAGTTAACCGCTTACATACTCCAACATTACAATCTGGGATACATACCCAAGCCCCCACCCTTCCACTCACTGGATCCTTTGAACTATCTGTATATATTCTTAAACACAAATAAAACTGATTCTCTCTATATCTCTCCTCACACCTTCTCACGTCCCCACCCCATTCTCTTCTGGCCTGTCACGTCCCCATAGGCCCTCTGCTTACCCCTTCCTCGCTACACACACGACAGCCCTTGCCAATGTTTCGCTTTTGATTAACACTAGTGGCGCTTTTGTTCCATGTTCAGGGTGAAATCATTGTATTGCTAACGTGAGGCATCAATTATATAAAGAACACATGACACGCATACATACATATTACTGTACACTTCTCATAACTTGTATTCTTTTATTGGAATTCAAACATCCAAAAATGTTAACTTTAGCCTGACAGACCTCTCGTGTAAATATAAGCCCTGCTGTCAAAATTTAAATAAATCACAACTGAAATAAATGTAGTACTATCCTAATCAAATATAGTTGTAATGTTGCTGTACAATTCAGATAAATATTTAATACACCAAGATGTTCTCCACTGCTCCAGTTAAATCTATATCAAGAGGAATATCAAGGACTGAAATACCTAAGGATCAGTTGGGAATAAGATGCCACTCGAATCTAAAACAAGGTATTGCGGCTGCCATTCAGCGTCGGCCTATAAGTCGTACAATGAACAAACCATATTAAGTCGATTAGTAGTTGAAAAAAAACAAGAACATGTCCTTGCATCAGAAATTACAATATGAGGTAATGCAATATTCTGCAGTGTCCTAACAAATACATTTTAGACTATGTTAATGGTTAGAGTTCTTTCTATAAGCAAAATGAAAGACATCTTATATAAATCAGTATCAAACACCTGGGTATGGATCCAGGCGTAATGTAATATTCCAAACATATTATATTGCAAGAGGTCGATGTTGATACATTTCAATACCGCAGACACACAAAACAGAAGTTTAAGACAGTTAAATATTGTACAGATCATTGAAAATAAAATATCATAATTGTGAATAATGTAATTCATTCCAACAGTCTGGGGGGGCATGTTCCATGTCATTCCATTGAAGTGAAGTAAACCATTTAAAAAAAAAAAAAAATTTAAAACACCTGTTTGATCAGAAGTCTTATGGCACAAAAAAGGGTTTAAATCAAAGGTCAGTCACATTCCTAAACACAGATTTACAGATCATACTGTATAAAAAAAAAAACAGTGGTCACAAACAAGCAAAACAGGGAACAGGGACATGGTACCACAAAGGATAGAATTAAAAAATATCTATTTGTTTGTTTTTGTGCTTCATTTGATCATGCGGTTTTAAAAAGGCTTTTAATGATGTTTAACTTGTGTTAAGATTTTTTATTTATTTTTTTAAGTTGATCCTGTTTTACAAATCATATACATTGAGTGTACAAAACATTAGGAACACCTGCTCTTTCCACAGACTGACCAGGTGAAACCGGTTGAAAGCTATGATCCCTTATTGATGTCACCTGTTAAATCCACTTAAATCAGTGTAGATGAATGGGAGTAGACAGGTTAAAGAACCATTTTTAATCCTTGAAACATGGATTGTTTATGTGTGCCATTCAGAAGGTGAACGAGCAAAACAATAGATTTAAAGTGCCTTTGAACGGGGTATGGTAGTAAGTGCCAGGCGCACTGGTTTGAGTGTCAAGAACTGCAACGCTGCTGTTTTTGTTTTTTTACACAACAGTTTCCTGTGTGAATTAAGAATGGTCCACCACCCAAAGGACATCCAGCCTTTTTGACACAACTGTGGGAAGCATTGGAGTCAACATGGGCCAGCAACCCTGTGGAATGCTTTCAACACTTTGTAGAATCCATACCCTGATTAATTGAGGCTGTTCTAAGGGATAAAGAGGGTGCGACTCAATATTAGGACAGTGTTCCTAATGTTTTGTAGACTCTATATTAATAGGATTCAATATTGACTGTGTATTGGATATGCATTAAAAAGTATAGTTTACTTACAAACAATATACAAAATGAGCTGACAAAATACATTCTTCCTCTCCTTGAAATAGTTGTCTGTGCATGGGATCCATTCAAATTTTTGTTAATCAGAAAATAAAAACTCCAAAATAATTTGTGCTTATGAAACAAAAATGTAGGCCACTGCCCCCTTCTAAATGTTTTACAGAGCATTGCTAGAATTTTATTCACAACATGGCTATTGTACATTTTCTGTAACCAGGTTTCCATCCAACCCTTTTAATTATGCTAGTAAAGTACATGTCAGTGTAAATAATGTGACAGGTCTGATGGAAACTGTAAATGTTTAGTAAACTTTGCAAATATCGACAAGGTGGGTTATTTTTGTGTAGGTAAAATTAATTATGCGAGATATCGGTGGAATAACCATCATATCGAAGTTAATTTGGGAGTGACGCGATGACGTGTTGTCCTGCCACTACGAATCGTCGGAAAAGCAAGCAGTTTCTAGCCATTATGATAAACTTCACATGGTGGTGAAAGTGATAGGTGATGAGTTTGATGCTGCTTTCCAATAAATATCGAGGATCTTATTCTGGTGATATGATCGTCGATGCTTGGCTGCTATTTGACAAATTAAAATAATCTCGCTCTTTTGTCCATGTCATCATCAGGTAGGCTATATGCGCACTCTAGCCAACAGCGCGCAGATACATTGGCTAGAGCGCACTTGCCAATACCAGAGTGGGCACACTCGCTATATAACGTAACATTTTTTGTGAGAAAACTATCAGTAAATTTTAAAATGTGATGGAAACCTTTAACTTGTAGGCTATTTTTATATTAGGTAAGTGGGAATTTAACTGCAAACGGTATTTTTATGTGTACTACGTCATCATGGACATACTTTTATCTGCAACATGTCATCTCTGGTGGGAAAATTTGCATGAAAATCTGTCCAATTGGATGGAAACATAGTTATGAATTAGCATAATAACAAACAGGACATAAAAAACATGACATAAGGGCAAATTGGCATGGTAAACAGGCAGAATGGCAAGCTCCTTTACCTGATCTCAGCGTCTTAAAAAGGCAAAAGTTACAAAATAAAAACATTAGCTAGCAAAATTGCATATTCAAAAAAGATCTACATGTTTTCCTGCATTGTACTATAAAAAACACTGAGCCTTCTGCCTGATACCTGGTTCACCAAAAAGATGGGCTATGACTTGCTACAAGTCAGAAGGGGTGCAGATGCAGAAGCCTGCCAATAAATGCCTCTCTCGTTTCTTGAGTAGGCCGCTGTGTGTGTGTGAAGTGTGCAAGTCCAGACAGAGGGGCTGAAGGTTTTTGAACAGACTAGATGAACGGACAGATGGAGCCGCCCCCTAGGGCACTAGCATTTAGAAGGTGTATGCGAGGCAGGGCGAGAGCGGGGCTGAAAAGGACTTTGGTTGGTGTGGTTGTCTCGGAGGAGCTTCTTGCCCTCTTCCTCCTTCATGAAGAGCTCCACCATGAGGATCTTCTCCTTGTGGATCTGCAGACTGATGTCCTTGGGGATGTCTGGGATCAGCCAGTCAACAAAGTCGCTCATCAGCATCACCACATTCTAGAAGGGAAAACAGACGGTACGGAGCGAGGCATTTCTTTCACAATTCCTTCAATACAATTCCAAAAACAGTCAATCAAAAGGATATGATAAAACACTTTCAGCATAAAAAGATTGAACCCTCAAATGACTCTTGGGTTTGTTTTTGTGTAGGCATCTGACCTGAAAAACAATGACAAAGGCCAGCCGGCATGCCAGTATAGCCCAGAACTCCTTGGAGAGGTCATAGGGTGTGTTGGACCATAGTGTCTCTCTGTAGTCTTTGTATCTGGAGAGAGGGTAGAATTGGCAAAATGATTTACTATAAAATGACAACGCATCCAACGAGTATGATAGACTTCACGCACATTCTCATGAATGCAATACCTATTTGAAAACAAGGCACAGTAAACATGTCGGCCCCGCACAAATGATGCCCAATGATGACGTGCTCAATGGGTGACACGTCTGGTGAGTATGCAGTCCATGGAAGAACTGGGACATTTTCAGCTTCCAGGAATTGTGTACAGATCCTTACGACATTGGGCTGTATATTATCATGCTGAAACATGAGGTTGATGTCTGAATGGCACAACAAAGGGCCTCAGGATCTCATCATGGTATCTCTGTGCATTCAAAATCCCATCGATAAAAATGCAATTGTGTTCGTTGTCCGTAGCTTATGCCTGTCCATACAATAACCCCACTGCCACCATGGGGCACTCTGTTCACAACGTTGACATCAGCAAACCGCTCGCCAACACAACACCATACACACTTGTCTGCCATCTGGTACTGTTGAAACTGTGATTCATAATTTGCCCACTGAAGTCGGTTACGACGCCGAACTGCAGTCAAGTCAAAACCCTGGCGAGGACTCCAAGTATGCAAATGAACTTCCCTGAGACGGTTTCTGACAGTTTGTGCAGAAATTCTTCAGTGGTGTGAACCCACAGTTTCGTCAGCTGTCCAGGTAGCTGGTCTCAGATAATCCTGCAGGTGAAGAAGCTGGATGTGGAGGTTCTGGGCTAGCGCGGTTACACATGGTGTGCGGTTGTGAGGCCAGTTGGACGTACTGTCAAATTATCTAAAACAACAGAGAAATGAACATTGAAATATCAGGCAACAGCTCTGGTGGACATTCCTGCAGTCAGCATTCCAATTGCACGCTCCTTCAAAACTTGAGACATCTGCGGCATTGTGTTGTGACAAAACTGCAAATTTTAGAGTGGCCTTTTATTGACCCCAGCACAAGGTGCACTTCTGTAATGACCATGGTGTTTAATCAGCTTCTTCATATGCCAGACCTGTCAGTTGGATGGATTATCTTGGCAAAGGAGAAATGCTCACTAACAGGGATATAAACACATTTTTGCAACATTTGAGCGAAATAAGCTTTTTGTGCTTATGGAACATTTCTGGGATCTTTTATTTCAGCTCATGAAAAATGGGACCAACAGTTTACATGTTGCATTTAGATTTTTGTTCGGTGTATATAAATCATTGGGCAGCGTTTCCTTCGCTCCTGCTTGCAGAGCACTGCTGGGGGAAGTAGCTCGATAGTGTAGCCAATATCACCACGCCAGTGTGACAGCTAAAACACATTCATTGGAGTGATTTTCACCCACAATGTACAACTATGGCATTAACATCTATATTTTGGGAGAGAAAAAAAACTATTACTCTGCTAAAAACAGAATGATTCTGAACACTCTCCCAAGTCCCTACTAAGGCAGACAAGTTTTAAATTCTCACTGAATCTTCTAGCCACAAGAATAAACTAGCTAGTTGGAGAAAGCTCATTAGGATGACTGATGGAACTGACTGAACCCAATCCATTTGTCCCCACTCAACTCTCCCTGCATGACATAAGTCATCAATATTGGGAAGCAGGCATGTCCATATATCCTCTCCCAATTCAACCTAGACTACACTGAAAGTAACAAAACATGTGCCCGTTATAGTGCCATTGTGGTCGATATGAATGTGATTGCATATGTTGAGTCTTGAGAATGGTTGCAAAGGGACGATATATTACTGGAAACTTGTGAAGTTTACAACTAAACAACCAGAATTTTGGTTTCTTTCAAGGATTTTATGTAATCTATCACAAGACAGATTATTACAGGTGTCTGTAATTATCTTTGTCCCACTGTGTGGCCTTATCACATGTAAAATATATGAAATAATATAGAATGACAAAGCTGTAAAACATCCTAAACCATCAACTTTGTGAATACCATTGGTATGTAGGTGGACACCGTATGTGGGCACCGCTTCAAATTAGTGCATTCGGCTATTTCAGCCACACCCATTGCTAACAGGTGTATAAAATCGAGCACATAGCCATCCAATCTCCATAGACAAACATTGGCAGTAGAATGGCCTTACTGAAGAGCTCAGTGACATTCAACGTGGCACCGTCATAAGATGCCACCTTTCCAACAAGTCAGTCCGTCAAATGTATGCCCTGCTAGAGCTGCCCCGGTCAATTGTAAGTGGTGTTATTTTGAAGTGGAAACGTCTAGGAGCAACAACGGCTCAGCCGCCAAGTGGTAGGCCACTCAAGCTCACAGAACGGGACCGCCGAAGTTCGTAATGCGTAAAAGTTGCTTGTCCTCAGTAGAAACACTCACTACTGAGTTCCAAACTGCCTCTGTAAGCAATGTCAGCAGAATAACTGTTCGTCAGAGCTTCATTAAATGGGTTTCCATTTCCGACAAGCGTAAGATCACCATGTGTAATGCCAAGCATCAGCTGGATTGGTGTAAAGCTCACTGTCATTGAACTCTGGAGCAGTGGAAACGCGTTCTCTGGAGTGATGAATCACGCTTCACCATCTGGCAGTCTGACAAACAAATCTGGGTTTGGCAGATGCCAGGAGAACGCTACCTGTCAGAATGCATAGTGGCAACTGTATAATGGACTCGGGCTGTTTTCCATGGGTCGGGATAGTTCCCTCAGTTCTAGTGAAGGGAAATCTTAACGCTACAGCATACAATGACATTCTTGACTATTCTGTGCTTCCAACTTTGTGGCAACAGTTTGGGGAATCCCCTTTCCTGCATGACAATGCCCCCGTTCACAAGCGAGGTCCATACAGAAATGGTTTGTTGAGATCGGCATGGAAGAAATTGACTGGCCTGCACAGAGCCCTGACCTCAATGCCATCGAACACCTTTGGGATGAATTGCAACGCCAACTGCGAGCCAGGCCTAATCGCCCAACACCAGTGCCCGACCTCACTAATGCTCTTGTGGCTGAATGGAAGCAAGTGCCTCCAGCAATTTTCCAACATCTAGGCTGTTATAGCAGCAAAGGGGGGACCAACTCCATATTAATGCCCATGATCTTGGAATTAAATGTTTGACATTTTGGTCTTGTAGTGTATTTGTTGTCAATGTTTTGTCGTCAAACTGGTGGAAGTTGTGAAAAAAGTCAATAGTTGGAAGAGTTGCAGAGTTTATTGAAAATAATGCCATTGTTGATTAGATGCTTTTTTCATTAATTGGGCTATTTTTCTCTTGAACCATATGATCTATCTAATATAAACTCATGGACACAGATAACAAATGAAAGTTATTTAAGTATAAATGACAAGTTACCATAGATTCTGTGACTCAATTATGTAATCACACAAATACATTTGTGAGAGACCTGTGTTTTCAGATGGGAAACTGCAATCTAATTCTATTTGGTATCTATTGTGTAGGGTCAAGTCGAAGACTCCGGTTACTATGGTAAATTACCATTAGCTTTGGTCAATAGCGGCCATGTTGTTTTAATTACTAGTCTGGAACTGAGACCTTTCGTGCAGATGGATAATTCGGTACCAGAGTAGTGTTTTTGGTGTTTTTCACAACATTCAAATGGCGGAAAATCCATCATGGTGGATCTTATGGGTCGCTGAGGCAAACTTGTTCCTTGTGAGGAGAGGGATCTATGTAGCGAATTTCATGACATTATGTCAAACAGAGTGAGGAGCGTGACCTTTCAAAGTTGTCCTTTTCTATCGCTTCTTACAGCACAACCATCATCTGGCCAATCAGTGTAATTTTGTAAATGCCAGACCTCTATGGCAAGACATAATTCTCCCAAGTCAAAAATTGGGCCAGTGGTGACGTACACACATACACACGGAGACAGATTCATAGTCCACTTCCCGATTTCATCGTGGGGGGCAATAATATTTTAACTGTCTTACCTGCATATCTGCACTTCATACCCCAGGTGCATAGGCTGCAGAGGGGCAGTGCCAGGCTGGAAGTCACTGACGTTGAAGTAGGACAGAGTGTGGTTGACAAAGCCGTGCATGGAGCCATCAGGGCTGTACATGTACTGGTAGACTAGTCGAGGGATGAAGTCTGACGTGAAGGAAATCACAAACGCCTGGAGAGAGCAGACAGAGGAGAGGGGAGTGGTGTGATGACCAAAATTATTTTCAAATGTCCACTAATGCAAATGAAAAAATGTCAGCATTGTGTAATCTTGATGACAGATCTGGAAATAATGAACACTTTAAGATGTTTTTTATTCATGTGAAGGTATGCACTTACATTTACAATGACTGCTACTTTGCTGAGCCCTCTCAGAAGATTATACCAGATGCCTGAGAGAACAAATAAGATATAGAGATATGCCCGAAACACCAATAACTGGGTAGACAAGCAGGCTTCATAACATGTACCTATTTTCATTTAAAAAAATGGTAGATGCAATGGTTGATTCATTGGTTAAAAAAAAAGTATAATGGTCACACAATAAATGTGCACCACCAGAAAAACATTAACATAAAATGTATATCCCACTGATATACTGAATGGATATAATAAGGGCTTTTAAGGATCATTAGATTTTACTGCATTATTGTAGGCTAAAAATGTGCTGCATTCAAACCAAATGCCACAGTATTTGGTCAAAGTCAGAGACTGACTCAATTATGTAATCACACAAACAAGACCAAAACATTTGTGAGGGACCTGTGTTTTCAGATGGGAAACTCCTGCAATCTAATTCAATTTGGTATCTATTGTGTAGGGTAAAGTCTAGGACTCTCCAATTAAGTAAAAATGTTCCTTTTATTAGAGCATCAATAGACCAGTGGTGTTAAAGTGTGGAGATGGAAACCTACTGTACCAATGTCTTTTGCTCTGGCTGCGATGGGCCTCCTGACCTCTGTGACAAACTTCTTAGCATCCAGACGGATCTCGATGATGTTGTTGAGCAGAGCAAAGAGTGGTGCCAAGGGAAAGGAGGCCACAAACAGGGTCACCATTCCAAACTGGATGACTGCAAGTTTTTAAAAAAGAAAAGAAAAAAAAAGATATTCAAATGGACATTATAACCACAAGGAAATCAACACAAAGCATGCTGTGTAGATTAGATCTTAAATTAGATAACTGGAGCACGAGTATAGAGGGAAGTGGAAAGAGGAGCACAAGCCTATAATAGTCTGCTCTTAATTCCAGACTACACTAGATATATGTTTACATTTAAAATACACAGTATTAAACTACAAGGAGAACATATGAGAGATGAACATGAATGAGATGGTGGAGTGAGGACACGCCATGTTTCTGCACTCGCTTTCCGGGTGGCCAGTCAGAAACTTTACTGAAATGTACTGGGTAAAACTCCCAGAGATCCAAGCAACAAAATATATACAAAAATTGCCCACTTCACATTCTGAATGGGTACAAACACTCTGGCCTTTTGTGCCTGTGTGCAGGTTTCATGTCTGCTGCATCCATATATTAAACCTAGCTGGTTTTCAGTCGAGTACCCTTGGAAAAAGCCACTTAAAAACAGGCATGCCTACCAACCTAAAGATGGACTGAATCTTTGAGTCAGTGTATATAGGACTGCTATGCTACAACAATATAGCTGCTACCCAGAGATGAACTATTTCTAGTTGATAAAGTTGTACATTATAACTAATAACTAGACATATTGAACTAACCCTGGATTCATTACCATAATCCTTCTTTATGGCTTCTGTGTATCAGGGTATGGAACTGCATTATAAACACTTTAGTTCAAAATACTGTGAATTAATTCCATAGAGTCATTATTCAAGGTTTATCCACTGCATGGATAGTGAGCAGTAAGATTTCTTATGGTGTGGGAAAAAGAAGGGAAAGTGGGATACCCCATTCAGTTGTACAACGGAATGCATTCAACTGAAATGTGTCTTCCGCATTTAACCCCTCTGAATCTGAGAGGTGCGGGGGGGCTGCCTTAAAATCGACATCCACGTCATCGGTGCCTGGGGAACAGTGGGTTAATAACTGGGGCAGAACAACAAATGTTTCCCTTGTCAGCTCGGGATTCGATCCAGCAACCTTTCGGTTACTGGCCCAACGCTCCTGGTATACAGTAAGTAATATAGTAGTATCAGTATGTTATGGCACAGATGTACGGACGTTAGAGGTCCCCCCCATCTTACACAATGTATATTTTCAATGAACATGCTTTTGAGATTGTCCAGTTATTCAGTCGGATGCTGCAATTATGAAAGAAGCCACTGATAAAGACATCTAAGGACTAAAGTAAAATCAGGTCAACTAAATCCACTTGCGTTGATTACGTGGGCATCATAGACAAAACAGTTCTCTGCTCCTCCACTAAAGATTATCTCAAGCAGCCTGAGCGGCATGAAGCAACATTTCTCATCATTAAATCAAATGTCAAGCTATGCCGTCGATAAAGTGATTACTGGAATTAGCGAGCAAGAAAATGTTATCCTCGGTAACACCGCTCTTTACACCATAATCAGTGACATTTATAGAAGTTGCCAATTTCATACAAACATGGTTGTGTCGTCCCTGCATAAACACACACAAAGACCTGACCTCAATAGCAAGAGCTTAAAAGCTTAAAATAATTGGTCAACTAATGTACATTAGTTGACCAATTATGTATGTAGTGCACAGTACATTAGAAGTAATTCATTGGCAGTAATTGGTTGACCTTAAAAGGGAAAATCCAATCAGACATGCTTATCACACCCCCTAGAATTAAATAGTATATCTATGATCTCTATGTTCCTTTGCTCCAAATCTCTACTCACGGCACACTGCAGTAGTTCATTTCCCTTCTGTCTCGTGTGATAACGAGCATTTGGTATAGGGTGGGCTGAGGGCGGCTGATCCTCAGTAAGCTGTCAGGAGCTTTACTGGACAGACTGACATATGACTCACTCATCTCCATGTACTCTGGGCTGAGGCCCACAAAGGGACCCAGGAAGTGGTCCTTCTCATGACGCTCGAGGGTCATGTTATAGTCCTCCTGCTGCTGAGAGTCCATGTCAGACTTCCGACGCCTGATCAGCTTCTTTATTTTACTGTTTTGAGCAGAGAAAAGAAATGGTAGTAATATGAGTCTAGCCCTGAGCATCTTTCTTTTAGTGCTTGGGTGTGTGTGTGTGTGTGTGTGTGCCTACATGTGTGAGAGAGTGGGTGTGTGATTATGTCCTAGTTTCATCCAGACAGAATGGCGCCTGCTCTCTACTGTACTTACGGGATGCCGATTTCAAACAGGTTGTTCTGGATGAGCTGTTTGCCAAGCATGGTGATGCAGAGCTGAATACACAGCTCCATCAGGCAACCTGCGTGGGCACACTGGTGTGCAGACGAGACAGCAGTCAACCACATCAGACACGCAGATAAGAGGTAATCTCAATCTAACAGGTTTGAAGGTTGGCTAGCTTTGATTTGATCTACAAAAGCAACCTGTCTTTAGGATAGGGCTCAAGGGCACCCGGCCTGGAACCTATACAACTGCCCTGGGATACCTACAGCGGATCTTGCCCCTGTTACTTCGTAAATAAGGGAGGGTTATAACCATTACAGCATATGGTAATATTTACATTAATTATCCAGCATTGAATCATTAGAACTTATTTTGGTCAACATTTAAAAAAGGCATTCTGGTCAAATGTTTAAAGATAAACAAAGATGAACACAGTTGATTACCTCCTCCATCCTGTATGACCCGATAACATACACATAGTCCCCAGGACGCCCAACCATTCTGTGGACATAAGTGTTGAAAAAAGTTCATGTTAATTGGCCACCATCCTTAAGAGGCGTAAATCACACTACAAAACAAGTGATTAAACACAAAATTAGGTTTCATGGTGAAAGTGTATCTATGGTCGAATATCTGTTAAGATGTTTGAGTTGTGGAGAAGCTTATTAGTCAAATAGAGTAGAGGAGAGCTCAACCTGCCCCTGAAGAAGGCGAGGTAGACGATGGGGGAGAATGCATTGGCAAACTTCAGAACAAAGGTCTTGATTATCAGCCTCTCTTCAAAACTCTTGTCAGTCTTGGGCACCTCTGAGAATAAAAACACAATGAGTTTATATCACTTGACTGATAAAAAACTGAAGAGGTTTCAGTGGTCAAGGGGATTATAATCCAGAACTGTAGATTTTGTTGCCAACACCAAAAAGTAGTTAAAAATGTAGTTTAAAAAAAACGTGGTAAATACATTCGACACAGGTAGCACTCCCAGATAGACTGTAGTGTCTAATACAGGGAAAGCTTTGCTAATATGGTTCAGTTGTGTGATCACAGCATCCTTTTCATATTTGAGCGACTAACCAAGAAGAGTGAGCCAGCGAGCTACGGCACCGTAGACCTCATCCATTATGATGATAATCACCAGGTTGATGACAGCAGCGGTGCCCTTGACAGTTGCCCGGATGTTGGAGCGAGCCGTGGGATTGGAGCTCATGTGTAAGGCAGCCCTGATGGAGATTCTGTACAGGATGACCCCGAACACTACAGCAAAGGTCACACCAATCTGCAGAGGAAACGAGAGAAGAAAACCTTTGACTTCATGAGCTGTTTAAGGCCAGGCACCACGCCCTAATAAAAAAGGTATATATATTTTTTTTTATCTTGATCATATCACAAATCAACTTTTACCAGTTGAATGTAAACACAAATGAAATACTTTTTGTATTCAAATGTTTCTGAAATATTGTGTCAAAATATGCAAATTAGGCTATATCTAATTAAACATGCACATATTAGCATACCATGCAAATTCATTTTTCTGGACACTGGGTGAAGTCAACCTAAATATTTTTGTTTCCTTTTGCCAGGACACTCCAGGACCAGCCTTGTCCACAGCTGCTTTCAAAATACTTTGTATCCTTCATTTACTCAAGTGTTTCCATTATTTTGGCAGTTACCTGTAGGCCTAATTGTGTGTCTGTCCAGAAGATCTGCATTGCTTTCAACTGCTAGACTAATGATCAAGAGCACTCACTTAAACTTAGCTAAAGTTTCCCGGCCTAATTGTGTCACCAAATATACAAATGAAGATTCGGTGAAAACAAAAATCAGACATTGATTGATCAAGACGAGTTCCTGTGCTTGTCTCAATGGTGCTGAAATGACCATCTAGTTGACCATACACACATCAATTGCTTTCCGTTTTTTATAACGCTTGGATGACTTTGGGTAAATTCACGTAACCCCCGGCTCTACGAACTAAGCGACGCATTCAGTTGACTTTAAAACAACAACCAAAATGTAACACCATCGCAGCAGCGCAAAAGCCTTGGGGCTAACCCAAAATCATTCAAGGCTAAATCCCTGAAAGCCCGATCCTAGTGACATCCCTGGATCTAATACCACAGACTAACATGCTGTGTGGGCCCTGGGCACATCAACTTACCATAAAAAGCATGATGAAAAGTCCCATCATATATGCTGGTGCACGGTCTGTACATGTCAGTTTCACTTTTTTATCCTGAAACAGAGTAATTAACACACAACCGGGTGAGAAATAGGAGCAAACCTAAACAACCACCTGACAGCGATTTGTGTCCTCGGCCGTGATTGCTTATGCTGACAGCCATTTCCAAACAAGTCAGAGCGACTCTAGCCCCGAGCGGATTGATGCCGATCCAGCCAAGCACACATAATCTGAGCTCCTGGACACAAAACTGTGCAGTCAAACCGCATCTCAACGTGTCTAAAAAAAAATAATAATACAAAAATAAATGAAAAGAGGGTCAGCGACTTCAGACCGTGGTTCCAGATGAGCAAGGGAATGTAATGACCCCTTCGTGGTCTGATGAGAAAGGAGTTGATATGCACGAGCTGCAGTTCAGAGGAAGCCAGACAAACAACCACCCTGGCATGTGTTGACATCCAACATGTGCTAACTATTGTTGTGCAGCAATAAACAGACACAGTGAAGGTTGTTTGGCTTACTATAGACTGCAGAGCATCTAAGACTAATAAAATAGCTGATAGGAGTACCTGAGGGTGGTGTTATGGGTTGTGGACAACTCCTGGATACATTATATTTTAGAGCCTAGGAGAAGATGAGACATGCATGTGGAGACAGTGGCAGTAGAATTGAGGTCATCTATATAGGAGTCCAACTTTAGATTGGCGACATTGAATACAATTCTGGACTGTGACTACGTCGATAACTTTACAACGGTGGAGTTCACCAGAGAACAAAAAGTGGGAGGCGACAAACGCCATGTGTTACGTAACGGTGCCTTTACTCATCATAGCGCATGTGTTCGCGAATAGGAAATGTCGCCCAGAGACAAGAGAGAGGGGAGAAGCAGTCTGTGGTGCTTCCATTAGGATGGTCCCAGTCCCCATCTCTGACACTATAAGTCAAGAGCACCAGAGCAACAGACACTTGATGCAGCAAAATAACAGAGAGAGAAACACTGAACACCATAAATAATCTTCAACAATTAATTTATTCTATGCATGGATGCATACATAGAATGAAATAAATAATGTAATAATATTTATGGTGTGTTGTTTGACAGCCCACCAAGAGGCACATGAGTGATAGGAAAAAGGCCTACCTTGGGAGACATATCCTGTTTCTTCAGGGTCTTCTGCATGACTTGGATCTCATACTCAGCCCTATGGTGGTCCTAGAGGGGACAGATGCACATTAATATACACGCTCGTCCAGTGGTATCACCTTAGCGGTATCACCTTAGCGGTATCACCTTAGCGGTATCAACACATTTTACTCAAAACGGAGGCACTGACAGGTCAAATGGCGTTTTTACCAGTTGTCAAGAACATAGCAACACCCACACAAAAAAAACTTGGTCATCTGCTAAGTGTTTCAGCTCAGTGCGGTGGGGAACACCACCAACATTTCTAGCATACAGGAGGAAATGTGTGACAGAACAATGTTAGGAGTACAGTATCTGTAAGAGGGGATGCAGGCTTTCAAAAATGAGTTTGGCATTCATGCATTTGGAAATGTTTACTTCACCCTCATTTTGATAAGGACACCTACTAGAATACCTTTACGGGTTATATTCATTATCTTGCCAGTCTACTTAGCAACCTTACCCCATCTACCGGTAAACATAAACGGTCATTGCAGTCATTTGATATTAAACAGAAACAAGCCCATAACTGTGCGAGCAGACAGAAACGGAGAAGGCTAAGCAAGTGTCTTTTAACCATCTCTGACATGCAAAGAGCCGAGGAAGAACCGGGGCAGGCAGTCATGAAGCACAGTTTACCAGACACCCTGGTGGTAAGGCAGGTATGAGGGAAACAACTGTCAACTCTGCTAACATCAGTAGGTGCTGCCTAGTGACTAAACTTTTTTTTTTTAAAGGACAGGGGATATTAAGAAGCACCTTAGTGAGAGAGCGAGACAAAAAGAGAGAACAGATATTCCTTCCATATCTAGACAAAAAGACGCCTTCTTAAACACTGCCTCTTCTTTATATTTAAAAAGGGTTGGGGCTAAAACGTGGTACATTAAATTCCGTATCAAGACCTAGTCATTGTTGCGGTATTGTCTTGATCTTATCTCATATTTCTTGTGTTTTTATTTGTTATTTCATATCACTACACTGTTGGGAAAGAGCTCACAAGTAAGCATGCCACTGTACTGTTTTACATCCGTTGTATCCTGTGCATGTGGTGAATAAACTTTGAAACTTGAAATGATGGCCAGATCGCCACTAGGCTACTCCTACCCCTCACCCCTCAAAGTGGCAAATAAGGGACTGTTTTGAAAGGGGGTCATATAAACAATGCCTTATTTTTTTATATTTTTTTACAAGTAACATACCATGAATTCTGTCTGACATGGATAAGAATGTCAGAGTGAGGGAGAGTGATATAAACCTTGTCGGGGGAAGTTGGTTAGTATTGAGTAACAGCAGCTGTAGAGAAAGCTGCAAGAAAATTAAGTTAATAAATAAAATCAATTTCAAACCTTGTGTGCCTGCGTCAGGAACCACCATAATATAAAACATAAAAAAACATGATTAAGAAAAAACATGATTAAATAATCTCATTGTATTAGACGTTCATGTCCAAATTGGCCAAACAGGTCCAAAACAAAAGGCATAGGCTCACCTCTTCCTCTTCAAAGCCAGTCAAATCCCAGATGTAATTGAGTCTCATTTGCCTTCTCTTCCAGTGCTCCATGAACATGGTAGCTGGGAAACAAAACACAACCCATCCTTAAAATCAGTCCCTCCAGGATTTTGTGATCAAAATTAGTTTTTGCAAAATCAACAATAGCCAGCATATTATGCATAGTCTCGAAAACCAGACACTAGGCAACAGTGACCAGGGTCTGGCTTCAACGATGGACTTGTTTGTCATAGAGGAACTACATCACTACTCTATCCAGGGTGGGTCCTATTCAGACAGAATATTCGACCAACATATCACGAGGCAGACACGCCAGGACGTCACGATTCAAACCAAAAGTTTGAAGGCAAAACCTTTGCAGTGGTTTTAGAAAGTTAACTGATGTAAAACTAGCCACTTGTGAAATGCACTCATTAAAAATAACCTCTGATCTCCATCTTGCTAGCTACTATTTTGTATTTTATTAAAGTGTACTGACTGACGTCGGCAATGTTGAAGTTCCTCTATGCCAGGAGTATTCAACCTTTTCTTGCCCAGAGATCCCCTCCCAGGCAAACCGGAGGCCCAGGGATCCCCTCCCAGGCAAACCGGAGGCCCAGGGATCCCCTCCCAGGCAAACCGGAGGCTCAGGGATCCCCTCCCAGGCAAACCGGAGGAGGGATCCCCTCCCAGGCCGGAGGCCCAGGGATCCCCTCCCAGGCAAATCCCCTCCCGGAGGCCCAGGGATCCCCTCCCAGGCAAACCGGAGGCTCCCAGGCAAACCGGAGGCCCAGGGATCCCCTCCCAGGCAAACCGGAGGCCCAGGGGCAACCGGAGGCCCAGGGATCCCCTCCCAGGCAAACCGGAGGCTCAGGGATCCCCTCCCAGGCAAACCGGAGGCCCAGGGATCCCCTCCCAGGCAAACCGGAGGCCCAGGGATCATACGTTAGCAAAAAATAATAATATAGCAAGGAGAATAAAATATCAATATATTAATATGTATAGATTTGGTAGATAGTTAGTTATTCATTATTTTGATCTCCCAACATAATTGGAAGAGACAGTGTAAACTAACATAGCCCATGAGCTAGAAAGGTAACTCAGAACTCCTAAGAGCAGCTGTTGAGACAAAGGTTAGCCATGTGTTGGCAACAATGTATATCAAAGTCAAGAAAGCTTACCAGCAGCCACACTGTAGTCTATTCGCAGATGATTTTTTAAAGTCTGTCAGATACTCCAGTTAGTGTAATTGGATCCAATGAGTGTTATTTGCTTAACATTAGGAGTTGAGAAATAAAGTTGACACCATTAGATATAAGATATTGTCCTATTTTCGACTATAGGTATGTCATTCAAAATTCCTTTATTCTGTTGGTGCTAGCAATACATTTGGAAAAAATGCAGATCCCTGCAGTACCCCCACGGACCCCTGGATGAATGCCCCTGCTCTGCCAATAGAGTCCAACATTGAAATCAGACCCTAGGTCTAGTTACTGCCTAAGGTTTGGTTTTCAAAACTATTATGCAAGGGCTTGCAAATTTGACCAATTACTGCACTATTACCAATTAAAACAGTCAACTCATTGCAGTAATGTGTCATTAAAACTGACCGATCACCGCATAACAAAGGGGACTCACAATTTCAACCAATCACGGCACATTTACCGTATAATATGGTTCAATCAAGCCACATGTAAAACTTTTTCCCTTAGCGTATGTGACAAATTGGACAAAATCATCGCATTTTGCAATGAACAGTATCAGAATTGCCACAATATTTTTTATAGCCATACTTGCTTAATGACTACAGTACGAAAAAGAACCAGGGACCAGGGACTATACTTTATAAATATAGTAAAAAAGATCAACATCTCTGAAACTCAAACAAGTCACTATCTTATCTCCTCCAAATACAGGAACCTACAATCCAAACCATTATCACCATTTTAACTCAAGACTGTCTTCAAATGGCAACTGACACTGGTCTCCTGTGGCTCCTGTACTTCCTGGTCTCATAGACTAGACGTAACATAGTAAATGGAAATCCGGGACACAAATTAGTATGACATGTTATGTTTGGTATGGTTACATAAGACAGATGGTTATTTAAGTCATAAACGAAAGTAGGGTGACTGAGACCAGGTTGCTCTGCAGGACTCTGCCTGGTCCTGTGGTCTGTAGCAGATGGCATTGTTTTATTGGCAGAAGATGAGGGAGAGAACACGGTAGGGACGGCTCACCCCAGAGGGCCATGAAGATGGAGAAGAAGACGGTTGCCGGGTTGTCAAAAAGATGGCTGGCCCTGGCCGTGCCGCATGCAGTCTTCAGCTTCCAGTAGCTGCAAGCGCGGTCACACAGTGGGCACATGGTGATGTTGTTTCTCGGATCACAAATCTCCATGCTGCGTGTGGGAGAAGAACGTTAGTGGAAAGCCTCAGTAAAAAGAGATCTAACCAGAAGGGTCAGAATAAACTAAATTACCAGTTTGAGAGGCTATAGAGTCCAAAAGCAACCAGGAATGAAAGAATGTAAAAAAAAAAGACTAAACCTTGCATGCGCCAGTTCCCGCAAAAGGTTGGTATTTATCAAATGTTGAACTTGATGGGAAAGTGTGGGTATCTCCACGCAAATCTCGTACGCACAACTTCTAGTGGTTGATCAACTGTATTGCAAGCAAACACTGTCATTTTGGGAAATGGAGGTGGTTGATGAACAGTAATTCGAGTAGGCTAATAAAAACATAGGTCTAGTGATAAAACGGATGCATTTTCCATTGGTAAGAAGATGGCATAGCAGCATTTATTTACTGATACACAACAAATATTAGGCTACCATTCCATCGCTCATCTAATAGCCAACCATGCTGGAAAGTAAATAGACCGGTAGCCTATGACAGTATGGGTAGGCTACAGTATTGCTGTGCAATTGGAGCGCAACACAATGGCCTGATTAAATCTCATAGCCGATACCAAGGTAGGAGACAGAAACACAATCATGTACTGATGAACAAAACATTGAACGGCAATTCGTATTTTGATTAGAAGTGTTGGCTGTAGGCAGCATTTACTTTTAAACTGTTCAATAGACAATCAATCTTGTAGATTGTGCGGCCAGTGTTTGGCACTAGGTATAGGCAGCATGAATTTTTTTGGGTTAAAAAAAAAAAAAAATACTGCAAAAACATTCTGCCCACACCTTTACATAAATGTGATCCACTTTGCCATTGCTCTCTCTTTTATAAACGGTCATGGTCCAGATTCAACATCTCCAAATCATACAGCAAATTAGGGTGTTTTTTTGTTACCATAAAAAGGTGAATAGAGGGCGTTTTCTAGGCAGACTGTGTGGTGGCAAGGTCCACAGGAGCATTGGTTTATGGCCAAGGTGACATACTGTCCTAACTGGCAGAGTCCCTTCACTCAGACCAACAGACTGTTAGAAGGCGCTACACAGGTAGGGTCGCTTATAGATACATACAGGGGAGAAAAAAAACACCAAGAACGCACTTCGGACTCAAAATGAAAAGCAAATAACAAATCACAGTATGTCTGTACAGTACTGTGTTCAGCAGCTCTTGGGTTATTGATAAACCATCACTTGTTCTTCCATGCCGTTAGAAATCGAACCATGCAAGTGTAGTTGTGGATTTAACTGTAGTTGTAAGATGTCAATGTACCTGGGAATGTCATTGTCCACAGTGGCACAACCGTACAGGAACACTATGACCCCCACTATGGCAGCAGGGATCAGCATCTGGGTGTAAACCCCCAGCCAGGCAAAGTACAGGCCAATCTTCTCCCCAAAGTACTTCCTGCAGGAGAGGAAGGAAAGCAGCACTGAGTACATACATCAGGAATCAGTTCAGATATGGTGATTAACTCAAGCCAAGCCAATGATATAATGCTTTGTCTTTATGATTGCTACAATACAGTATAGCATATAGTCTCTGCATTATCATGTCTTAGAGTTTAGAGCAGGATTCTCTCACCTGATTAACCCAATTGGTTGGTACTTGTAGAAGACACTGTAGCTTGCCCATTCTTCATACAAGATCTGATGAGACAATAACAGGTAAAACAACATCTTAAATTAAACAATACTTAGAGAGGCAAAACCATGATGGAAGACTACATTTAATATATCTTCTTATCTTAATTCTGAGTCTCATTATAGAACAGAGGAAAAGTGAGTTTGGCCTCATAAATGATTGAAATTCATCATGCAAATTATTCATTTAAACAATGCTGACAGGAAAAGGTCAGTCCCATTACAAAGCCCTTATGAAATATTGCATAGCCGTTACTAGTCACAGCTATGCTGTGATCTCAATTGTAACGATGTGTGCTGAGAGTCGGGAAGCAAGTTCAGAGACTGAGTGTTTTAATAAAATAAATGGGACATAATACAAAAACATGAAACACTAACAGCACACAGACATGAAACAGAAACAATGACGCCTGGGGAAGGAACCAAAGGGAGTGACATGTATAGGGAAGTGATGGAGTCCAGGTGAGTCTGATGACACGCAGGTGCGCATAACGATGGTGACAGGTGTGCACCATAACGAGCAGCCTGGTGACCTACAGACCAGAGAGGGAGCACACGTGACATCACAATGCTATATTTGCTGCCTGAGTTTTGCCAAAGAAATCAGTGCCATTAAGGCCCAGGGGTCGGTTGCATAAAACCCCTTAAGTTTATTTTTCCCTGATCTTTTCCCTTAAAGTTTCCTTAACTTGAATCAGGTGCAGAACACATTTTAAGGTGAATTCCCCCTTAAATGAAGTAAAAAAATTAAAGGTGCCTATGAAGCCCCTTCAGTGTGGATATCAATGTAAACAGCATTTGTGAAGGTGAATGTTGCATTTATCTGCCCTGGTTACAATAGGAGAACATCAACCTGCTAAGCTACCTAGCTAAACAATGGAAGATGCACAATCCATAGCTATACAGCTAGTAGAAATGAATAGAAACAATTTGAGAAAGAAGTTACTATAAGAAACGTGGTTCATTATCTACTGAAGCAATTTGTCTATCCTGTCTTGATTGTAAAAGTTATATTTTGCTAGCTCACAAAATAAATGTCAGCTCTTTGATGAGATGTTCAGTCAGTGAATCAGCCCGTCTCCATGGTAACCAGATACTATTTCTGCAGTACATACCTTCAAACTACCACAAAACCCCCTTAACCTGTTAAACTCTGACCCCCTCTGGTGGCATTTTCTAAATTATGCATAATCTTGTATACTACCCTCATTACGTAGAAAGGTAAGAACTGTGGGATTCCGATAAAGGTGTCAGAAATAATGTTACTGGGCCTCCCTAGGGGACCCGGGTTCGATCTCGGGCTGTCACAATTGGAAGTCCTATAGGGAGGCACACAATTGGCCCAGTGTCGTCCGGGTTAGGGGAGGGTTTGACCGGGGGGGCTTTACTTGGCTCATCATGCTCTAGCGACTCCTTGTGGCGGGCCGGGAGCCTGACCTCGGTCACCAGCTGAACAGTGTTTCCTCCGACACATTGGTGCAGCTGGCTTCCGGGTTAAGTGGGTGGGTGTTAAGAAGCTCAGTTTGGCGGGAGGACGCATGACTCGACCTTCGCCTCACAAGCCCGTTGGGTGAGTTACAGCAATGAGACAAAATCGGGGAGAAAAAGGGGGTAAATTTAAAAAAATAATAATAATGACTACTACAGAGCCCGAGATACTAGCTAGCTAACAAGAGTACCTAGGTAGCTCACTCCCTCACAAGACTAGCCAAGTTATCTGCGTTGTTGCTTGCATGCGATTGGCTGTGGTCTTTGGGGTGGCACTCGGCCTGGGAGACAGGGCTGCCTGTCAGGCATCATTCAGGGCTTAAATACCCCACGAGCTCAGAAGCTCTTAGGTCAAGGTCTCCAAGGTGGCATAGCAGTTCAGACGTCTTTTGTCCTCGTCTTGTCCTGTATATATATATATATTTACAACTTTTTTCACATACATTTTATTTTTATTTTCCATCAACTCATCTTCAAAACACTCTCCTGCAACCCGCCTCACCAATTTATATTTATAAAAAAGTATTATTTACCTCAAATCTGTAATCCTCCAAGAAGCTAGCCAGAAACTCCAAGAAGCTAGCCTGAAACTAGCCAGAAGCTAATCCAGAAGCTAATCAGAAGCTAGTTCAGAAGCTTCTTTACTGGCAAATCGTTAGTATTCCGCTAACCACGGTTTGTGGTCATCAGCTATCCTTTAGCTCGAAAATCTATCGCCAGTTCTGTACGGCGCAGCGCGGCTCGGAACGGAACATATCGGAACAATTTTTCTCTCCATGTCCCTGGATTTCGACTGCTCTCTGGACATTCATACCCGGATCTCACAGCTAGCTAGCTGCTATCCGTGTGACTATCGGCCTTCGTCGATTCCGGAGCAAACATCAATTATTCCGGAGCTAGCCAGCTCTGTCAATCACTCCTGAGTTCCATCAATCACTCCTGGGCTGCAGTCACCTATCCGGACCCGTTTTACTGCCTACGCGGAGCCCCACCGGGCCTTCACAACTGGACTACCGACGTTATCTACCCGAAGGAGATCCGGCTGGCTCCTCCGTCGCGACGTTACCTGAACGCCATCTGCGGCCTGCTAACCGTTAGCTGTCTTACCGGCTGCTATCTGAATAGACAATCAGACAATTTATTTATTTGTATTATTATTATTATGTTTTCTTCTTGGGCCTCTATAACTATATCTATTGTTTTTATTTTTGTTGTTGTTGTGTGATTTGGATTAATCCCCTCTACCACACGGAACCCCACTAATCTACTGATGGAACGCAAGAGGTGGCTAACAACAGACCTCCATCCTATGCTAGCTTGCTACCGATGGCCTGGCTAGCTGTCTAAATCGCCGTGACCCCCAACCAACCTCTCCACTCACTGGACCCTTTTGATCACTAGACTAAGCATGCCTCTCCTTAATGTCAATATGTCTTGTCCATTGCTGTTCTGGTTAGTGTTTATTGGCTTATTTCACTGTAGAGCCTCTAGTCCTGCTCACTATACCTTATCCAACCTATTAGTTCCACCACCCACACATGCAATGACATCTCCTGGTTTCAATGATGTTTCTAGAGACAATATCTCTCTCTTCATCACTCAATACCTAGGTTTACCTCCACTGTATTCACATACTACCATACCTTTGTCTGTACATTATACCTTGATGCTATTTTACCGCCCCCAGAAACCTCCTTTTACTCTATGTTCCAGACGTTCTAGACGACCAATTCTCATAGCTTTTAGCCGTACCCTTATTCTACTCCTCCTATGTTCCTCTGGCGATGTAGAGGTGAATCCAGGCCCTGCAGTGCCTAGCTCCACTCCTATTCCCCAGGCGCTCTCTTTTGACGACTTCTGTAACCGTAATAGCCTTGGTTTCATGCATGTTAACATTAGAAGCCTCCTCCCTAAGTTTGTTCTATTCACTGCTTTAGCACACTCTGCCAACCCGGATGTTCTAGCTGTGTCTGAATCCTGGCTTAGGAAGACCACCAAAAATTCAGAAATTTTAATTCCAAACTACAACATTTTCAGACAAGATAGAACTGCCAAAGGGGGCGGTGTTGCAATCTACTGCAAAGATAGCCTGCAGAGTTCTGTCCTACTATCCAGGTCTGTACCCAAACAATTTGAACTTCTACTTTTAAAAATCCACCTCTCTAAAAACAAGTCTCTCACCGTTGCCGCCTGCTATAGACCACCCTCTGCCCCCAGCTGTGCTCTGGACACCATATGTGAACTGATTGCCCCCCATCTATCTTCAGAGTTCATACTGCTAGGCGACCTAAACTGGAACATGCTTAACACCCCAGCCATCCTACAATCTAAACTTGATGCCCTCAATCTCACACAAATTATCAATGAACCTACCAGGTACCTCCCCAAAGCCTTAAACACGG
The DNA here is from genome assembly GCF_018296145.1 of Oncorhynchus tshawytscha. Taxonomy (NCBI): domain Eukaryota; kingdom Metazoa; phylum Chordata; class Actinopteri; order Salmoniformes; family Salmonidae; genus Oncorhynchus; species Oncorhynchus tshawytscha. The sequence continues at coordinate 54,721,885 of NC_056432.1, forward strand.
GCACCCTCATAGATATCATCCTAACCAACTTCCCCTCTAAATACACCTCTGCTGTCTTCAACCAAGATCTCAGCGATCACTGCCACATTGCCTACATCTGTAATGGGTCAGCGGTCAAACGACCTCCACTCATCACTGTAAAACGCTCCCTGAAACACTTCTGCGAGCAGGCCTTTCTAATCGACCTGGCATAATGCTGGAAGGATATTGATCTCATCCCGTCAGTAGAGGATGCCTGGATATTTTTTTAAAATGCCTTCCAAACCATCTTAAATAAACATGCCCCATTCAAGAAATTTAGAACCAGGAACAGATATAGCCCTTGGTTCTCCCCAGACCTGACTGCCCTTAACCAACACAAAAACATCCTATGGCGTTCTGCATTAGCATCGAACAGCCCCGTGATATGCAGCTGTTCAGGGAAGCTAGAAACCATTATACACAGGCAGTTAGAAAAGCCAAGGCTAGCTTTTTCAAGCAGAAATTTGCTTCCTGCAACACTAACTCAAAAAGTTCTGGGACACTGTAAAGTCCATGGAGAATAAGAACACCTCCTCCCAGCTGCCCACTGCACTGAAGATAGGAAACACTGTCACCACTGATAAATCCACCATAATTGAGAATTTCAATAAGCATTTTTCTACGGCTGGCCATGCTTTCCACCTGGCTACTCCTACCCCGGTCAACAGCACTGCATCCCCAACAGCAACTCGCCCAAGCCTTCCCCATTTCTCCTTCTCCCAAATCCATTCAGCTGATGTTCTGAAAGAGCTGCAAAATCTGGACCCCTACAAATCAGCCGGGCTAGACAATCTGGACCCTTTCTTTCTAAAATTATCTGCTGAAATTGTTGCCACCCCTATTACTAGCCTGTTCAACCTCTCTTTTGTGTCGTCTGAGATTCCCAAAGATTGGAAAGCAGCTGTGGTCATCCCCCTCTTCAAAGGGGGGGGACACTCTTGACTCAAACTGCTACAGACCTATATCTATCCTACCGTGCCTTTCTAAGGTCTTCGAAAGCCAAGTCAACAAACAGATTACCGACCATTTCAAATCTCACCATACCTTCTCTGCTATGCAATCTGGTTTCAGAGCTGGTCATGGGTGCACCTCAGCCACGCTCAAGGTCCTAAACGATATCTTAACCGCCATCGATAAGAAACATTACTGTGCAGCCGTATTCATTGATCTGGCCAAGGCTTTCGACTCTGTCAATCACCACATCCTCATCGGCAGACTCGACAGCCTTGGTTTCTCAAATGATTGCCTCGCCTGGTTCACCAACTACTTCTCTGATAGAGTTCAGTGTGTCAAATCGGAGGGTCTGCTGTCTGGACCTCTGGCAGTCTCTATGGGGGTGCCACAGGGTTCAATTCTTGGACCGACTCTCTTCTCTGTATACATCAATGAGGTCGCTCTTGCTGCTGGTGAGTCTCTGATCCACCTCTACGCAGACGACACCATTCTGTATACTTCCGGCCCTTCTTTGGACACTGTGTTAACAACCCTCCAGGCAAGCTTCAATGCCATACAACTCTCCTTCCGTGGCCTCCAATTGCTCTTAAATACAAGTAAAACTAAATGCATGCTCTTCAACCGATCGCTACCTGCACCTGCCCGCCTGTCCAACATTACTACTCTGGACGGCTCTGACTTAGAATACGTGGACAACTACAAATACTTAGGTGTCTGGTTAGACTGTAAACTCTCCTTCCAGACCCATATCAAACATCTCCAATCCAAAGTTAAATCTAGAATTGGCTTCCTATTTCGCAACAAAGCATCCTTCACTCATGCTGCCAAACATACCCTTGTAAAACTGACCATCCTACCAATCCTCGACTTTGGCGATGTCATTTACAAAATAGCCTCCAATATCCTACTCAACAAATTGGATGCAGTCTATCACAGTGCAATCCGTTTTGTCACCAAAGCCCCATATACTACCCACCATTGCGACCTGTACGCTCTCGTTGGCTGGCCCTCGCTTCATACTCGTCGCCAAACCCACTGGCTCCATGTCATCTACAAGACCCTGCTAGGTAAAGTCCCCCCTTATCTCAGCTCACTGGTCACCATAGCATCTCCCACCTGTAGCACACGCTCCAGCAGGTATATCTCTCTAGTCACCCCCAAAACCAATTCTTTCTTTGGCCGCCTCTCCTTCCAGTTCTCTGCTGCCAATGACTGGAACGAACTACAAAAATCTCTGAAACTGGAAACACTTATCTCCCTCACTAGCTTTAAGCACCAACTGTCAGAGCAGCTCACAGATTACTGCACCTGTACATAGCCCACCTATAATTTAGCCCACACAACTACCTCTTTCCCAACTGTATTTAATTTTTATTTATTTATTTATTTTGCTCCCCATTATTTTTATTTCTACTTTGCACATTCTTCCATTGCAAAACTACCATTCCAGTGTTTTACTTGCTATATTGTATTTACTTTGCCACCATGGCCTTTTTTGCCTTTACCTCCCTTCTCACCTCATTTGCTCACATTGTATATAGACTTGTTTATACTTTATTATTGACTGTATGTTTGTTTTACTCCATGTGTAACTCTGTGTCGTTGTATCTGTCGAACTGCTTTGCTTTATCTTGGCCAGGTCGCAATTGTAAATGAGAACTTGTTCTCAACTTGCCTACCTGGTTAAATAAAGGTAAAATAAATAATAAATAAATAAATAAAAGGTAAGGAACATTTAGCTTGCTAACGTTCTAACTTATAAACTGATCATGAGCGCCAAACACAAACGAAAGCATGATGTTAGCATGAAATGTACCATCCCTTATTGTAGCAATCAATAAAAACACATGCGCCGATCCACTGTGGATTCTGCCGCCCAGACAATCTATCATCATTACGTCCACTCCTATTTATAGAGGTTCTCGTGATCTCGACAAAACAACTTTTGTTGTGTCGTGATCATGGGATAAATAAGTTGTGATCTCGATAACAAGGGAATTATTTTTATTCATATGTCCTCTCTGGACTTTCGTACGCAATTATTTCTAAATCGTGTCTTGTGCCAGATCACTTAAGATGTTTTATGCAACCGGGCCCAGGATCAGCATGTAGGGACAGGGTGCTGTGGTCTGTGTCGTCTGACAGGTCAAGGTCATCCTCCAGCATCAAATGTTATTTAGATTACATTTATATTGCCCCTCGGTCGTTCCTAGAGTGTATCTGCATTAAATAATATAAGTGAATTTCACTGTTGGTCTCATGTTGCACTCCTCTACCTGTCATACATGAGGTTTCACTAATGAAGTGCCATCACTGTCAGGCAGGGAAATGGGCACCCAGGGGTCATGCCATCAGAGCCTCACAAATATTTATTTTTTTACTGAACACTGAACAGTAGTCCCAATGGCACAGCACCAAACAGAGCTTCGGTAGGTTACTATCCTCCAGCCAAATGGCCCCGTCTGTTCCCAAACAGAGCTCCCACTTTGCAAGACAAATTAGTGATGCTTGTGACTCATCATAGACCAGTCTAGCGTAACAGAACACAGGACTGGAAAAACAACAAACCATGGAACAACTCATAACGACATAGCCTCTGAAATGTAATCATGCCGTCATCTCAAGGACATAAGTCATTTCTGTGACAGAGCACTCAATTTGCTCTGTGCACGGACTACACCAGATGGGTGGGGAAAAAAATACCACTGCCATATCGCAGCTTGGGAATTGAGTATTTCTCTGAGGCTTTAGATTTTCTTTGCTCTGGGCTTAAATCGCTTAGATTCGACCAGACTCGTTGTCGTACAATGCTTGAGGATGGTGAAAAGGGATTAAGCCTGTTGCCGTGGTGACACTTTCAATACAGTATAATTATTATCTAAGCCAAAGGGGGCTTTTCCTCTCCAACGTTGCTGACGGCTTGTGTTTAGAAAGCGTTTTGAATTCTGTGCTTAACCTTTTCGATATGCTCCGACGCCAGCGACAAGACTTTCCTGTCCTTTCCTGGTTTATGATAATCGCTAACAGCGACACAAATAATGGATGTGTTTGTGGTTTCATTGATTGCTTATTGACCAATGATTTGCTCGCCTCACCTTTCTGTCATTGGCCTCCGCCCCCATGCCGTCAACATCCCCCTGCAAGGCAAGTAATGACAGAATTATAGCTGGTCACAGAGTGCCTGGCTTCGCATGGGTATTGATATGTGTGGTAATATACTCACATCGTGAAGAGGGTACGCAGCAGTGTAAACACCGTTGCCAAGGAGACTGGTGATTCCTGTAAACGTCATTTTCAAGAGATCAAATTTACTATCAAGCAGAAGGCACACAATAGCAATCATATTCTACCACAGCATACTACATGTAGTGCAGTCTAGAAAGATAAGACAGATGTCATTTACACCCCTAAAGGATCCAAATTCATTGTAATATCCCTAAAAGATAGGGGACATACCCATGGTGTATTTGGCTTTCGTGCATCTTGTACGTTTCAACACTTCATATACCTAAATGGGTAAAAACCAAACATGAAAATAAGTACAAAAATACTTCTGCAATGTATGAAGATGATCTCAGGTGAGAATCACATCCAAATAGGGCAGAAATCGTGTCTTGTGCCATGAATTTGTTAAGAAATGGACCTCAGCTCCTGGCCATTAATGAACAACTCTAAATGCATTGATGGACAGGTTGTTTTCAAACTTCACAACAATCTTCCAAAAGTCATTTTAGCTCAGCAGTGATGTTTCTGTTGAGCAGTAAAGTTCTACACCATCTCCACTGCGAGCAACATACGCTGACTGAGAAAGAATCCAGTGAAAAGTCAATTACATTAGCAAATCATACACTTACTTGTGGTGCAAAGGGCTTTTCATTGACTTGCCCATCATTCAAGCAGATCTATAGTACTTACTATTGAGGCCCTGGTTTTGCTGTCGAAGAAAGACGCTCTGTCTGAGAGATCAAACCTGTTAATAAAGAGGAGCCTTCTGTCAGCGGTTTATTTAAAAGAGCCATGTACTCAACCAGGAGAAAGAATGTTCGTTTTCTAGGTACGTGGAGAGCAATGTTTTTTTTTGTGTGTGTGTGGCCAAGATGTCACACACATTGTCATTATTTAGACCAAACATACAATACAGGGTGGCTACAGGGATAATACTGGTTGCAACATGTCTTGGTAGCTAGTGTTAGTCAGACGCCTGGCCTACACAGTGTTCATTGAGAGTCAGGAGCTCAAAATAGCCTGTAACCTCTATGCCCACTCTCTTGAATAAAACCGAGCTTGTTGACTAGCCTCACTCAAAACACATTCAAATATTGTGCTTTTTACAATACATAATATTCTAACATCCAAACGCAGATGAACTATTCCCGGAAAATCAGAGGATAAGTCTCGGATTAAAAATAATATTGAATAGCAGTGTGGATGTCTTCCAAACGACATCTCGGTTCAAATTTCGTTTCTGTTGATTTTGTATCCGTTGGTTTTGTGCCTGGTGATTTTGTGCCTGTTGATTGCACCTCTACATTATTACTGTCAAGGCACAGTGGGGCCATTAGCCATGTCAAAAATGACAAAGAGCTCAAGACTGGTGAAGACTGCGGGGGTAGAAGAACCATTTCAATTCCATTTATTTCAGCTCAGCCAGATCACATTATGGGGAAATGCACCTACTGAGATTAATAATTACAGGTAGCAGCCTGTATCATTCATACATAATCGCATCTTCTACACATAAAGCATCCAGCTCACTAATTAAAATCTTTTAACATTAAAACCACTGGGCCTTATGGGACCCCCCCCTTCAAGCTAAATGAGCAGTCATTTTTACTGCAACACTAACAGTGTAATTAATATATTTCATATATGCGATCGCCAAAAATTACAATTAGATTGTGCTTATGAAGGTCTAACGTAACAGAATACTCTTTATTTTATTTCAAATAACAATAGCTTTTTCATTAGATTATGTTACTGTAGGCTATACGGTATGTAAAGAAAATTATAAAATAAAAACACAAAAATGTAAGTATTCAATCAATTTTATTAGTGGAGTGCCTTTGTAACAGCTATGAAACAGAAAGCATACAGTATGTCCATTGAACACGCTAACAGCTTATTTTTTAAAATAAATGACCCCCATCCCCCCCCTCCCAAAAAAAATAAATAATAATAATAACCCAACCACCAAGGCGCGCAGTCAGCAAGACGCACAGTCTAATGATGAAAACATCAGTAGCCTAAACATCATTATAAGCCCAAATGTGCTTAATAAATAGTGAAAATCAGCACATAAGCAATAATGGCATTATAAGAAGTGTCGATATGACACCAGCGAAAAATAGTTCCTTATTTATACGTTGGATACCATGGCAAATGTGTTTGCTACTTCGTTATCAAAATCTGAAGTGATCCCGTGACATGTTTTATCCAAATAAAAGTATCCCGTACAAGTCTGACCAGAAGCTCTCCGTATACATGCTCTGACCACTGAATGCTCCATGGACATACAGGGTTAAAATGAACGCTTTCGGCTCAACAGACAGATCCCAGGAAGTGTCTCCTTACCCCGTAATGACATTTTGAGTTGATCATCGCCATGTAGCTACACAGTGCCCACCATTCTGGCGTTGTTTGCTCTTAACTCTAGAAGGAGTCGGTTATTCGGACTGAGGCTCAGAATCAGAACAATAATCATCAGAGATGTCATGATTAATTTCTTCCCGCCATCCGAGTTGTTTTCAATCGTATCTTGTAGCGTCGCTAACGCAACATGTGCATCCATTCATCTTGGTCGTCTTGCCATTGTAAGTTACGCACGCTCTCACTGTGTGCTCCCCCCCATTTATTATTATATATTTTTTAAATGGCATGTCCTCATAAAACTGGTTATAACTCCAGATCTGTTTGTCCTATTGAGATTCTAACAATGGCAGTGTGTTATATATACTTATTTAGGAATAAGTCAAGGACTGAGGCGGCAAAACTAAAAAATGGCAGAGTAATAATTGTTTTAAACTCAAGAGCAGTCAGAATGACTGCTTTAGCGGTTATAGTGTTAAAAAAAACTCCCCAACCAGTACTGTAATAATTTCAATAGCTATACTCTTACATTTTCCCATGTCTTGAATTGCAAATACTTTTCTTTCCTATCGCATTACAAACATTTCAGGACGCTTTGAATTTCTCACATGCATGGTACTGGAAGTAGACCCATTAACCTTTGAGCTCTGTGTCCTCGAGCACTTGTCAGAACGTGCTTAATGTTCAATGATGAGCCTAAACCCCTGAACCCATGCCACAGGTCTCAGTGCTACTACTATACTCACAGGTGCTGCTTTTCCCGGGAGAATGGGTGGGAAAGATGCTTCACATTTTGGGGTCTGTTTGGCTCCACTTTAGGATGAAGTGGCGCAGTCACTTTGTGGATGAACAGATTGATCCTCTCCACCACATTACTTCCCTGTTTGACCTCGTACACCTGAAGGGAAAGGGAAAACAGGAAGAAGACATGTTGAGAAATTAGTACATGAAAGGTCTATCGGTTACATTATTGTTATTTTTTTTTAAATACAAAAATGGTCAATTAGCAGACACTCTTATCCAGAGCGACTTACATTTAGTGCATTCATCTTATGATAGGACATGTTCCCTCAACAATGTATTTATCACCAATGTCAGTGCTAGTAGAAAAAGTCCCTTTTTTACTTTTTTGGGGGTGGGGAGGGTGGCGTCTGGGTGCTGTGAGAGTTATTTAAGATGTTTTTGGAAGATCTGCAGGGACTTTGCTGTCCTGACTTCAAGGGGAAGCTTGTTCCACCATTGGGGTGCTAAGAGAGAGAAGAGCTTTGACTGGGCTGAGCGGGTATTGCCCTCCCATAGAAACTAACCAGTGATCCATCTAAAGGCAGGCCATACCTTTTTGGTGGGCATCTTGAGCTTCATGAATTCTGCCTCCCGACAGAGCACATTCCAGGGAGCATGGATCTTCAGGAAGCCAATTCCTGGGATTTTGTTCTGGAAAACAGAGAATGTGATGTTGAATAAAATAATAAATCAGGCAAAAGGTTTTCATGGATGTTTTATGTGTGTTTTAATAAGTTTCCCCTGTTTTATCTGCGTGATATATGCATACCTAGAATAAAGCTAAATAAACCTAGAATAAAGCTACCGTCACGTCACTAAGGGACTACAGTAAGTCTTTCCAAGGTAAAGCACAGAAATGCTACTGCAGCATTGCAACTGAAAAGAAGTCGCAATGCTACAGTAACAAGGATTGTTGTTGGTTAGTGTCAGCCAAAGGCTGTGTCCACTTGAATAGAAAACAAATGTCTGATAGTCGAATATATACCGGACAAACGTTCTCTCTCCACAATCTCCTCTATAAAAAAAAAACTATGGTTGTTGTTGTCAGCCCACTTCAGGGTCCTGGCCCTGTCTGTTGAGAACACCGTGGCAAACTACACTTTCCACAGCAATATCAAGCAGAAAAGATCCTGCCAATTCTATTTTGGGGCTCTGGTTCGATTATCCACAAACAACCCTCATTCATGGACAAAGTAAGTTAATAAAAGAAAACAAGGAGGGTTGAATAAACTATGTGCAACAAAGCATAAGGATGTTGTCAAGTATGAAATCATTTTGAATTTGCCTTAATATCACTCAAAACAAAACTTCTCCCTTGTGAGCAACACTCACTAAATGGTAAGAGACCTCTTCAATGCATGCAATGGGAAACCAACTCCCACAGAAACACATGCCTCCAACCATTTTTTCTGCGAAACGTGGCGTAAAAGACATTACGAAACACATATCAACGATAAAAGATAGAACCGTAAACACATGTCAAATCTTTTCTTACGTGGTTTCAGTAGTGGTCTGCAAAATGGAGTGGTTAGGACCTAGGCCATGGATTTTAAATAATGTGTTTTACACTGGAAAGGTATTTCAATCTGAATGGGACACACAATGTATCTTGTGTCTTGATCAATGCAATGATTTATGACGACTGAATAATGATTAATGGGTCAATAGCCACTCTCTAGGGTGTACAGTATGTAAATACCTATGACAATAGGCCTCTTTTTGCTTGTAAGGCTGAAAATAATTACTCCTATTTTAGATCAAATCTATTGCTCATTATGGTGGCAAAATTGCAAGATTATGTTATAATACTTTTATTGCATCAAATGGTTGTTTTATGCAACAGAATAGAGTATTCTTAACAATTGTGTGTGTGTTGGGCCTCTGGGAGATAACACTGACAGGAGATTTACTTTTGGATGATAAAACCTAAAGAGCATTCCAGAGCATGAGTTAATGTTTCTGTTCTATACCGTACCAGGGAGAGATGGCTCCAGTTTGGAGTCGGAGGGCCAGACACTGGTCTTTACAATGAATTCTGTTGACACAGCAGATACTGTCTGCTATGTATTATAGGTATCTTTCATACAAATCTTAACCTTGTGACCCATTCTATATATCTGCTGTTCGTCATGTAGGTTGAAAGGGGTGTATCTTGGCTATAAAAGACCTTTGTACTTTTGTCTCGGGGCTCTCAACGAATCATCAAAGACGTTGATTCGTCAACCAGCCATCGCTATTGCAAAGCTCTCACAAATAAAGATTCAGTTTAAGTATAACTCTAACTTGTGTAATAAGTTTGTCTCTCCACATTTGTCTCTCCTCATTTGATACAGAAATTAACAGAATTAATTAACAGAAATTAACAGTACAGAAATTAACCACCACATTTGGCAATGGATGGGATGTGAATCTTCACTTGGTGACCGCTCCTAATGACATGGGTAAATCGTGCAAGAGGGATCCCTCAAATTTGGGATCTCCGGGAGACCACACTACGGGAATGAAGCAGATGGACCCACTGTTGATCTGATACCACATCTCGAACATAGTTTTAAAAAATAAGAAAAAAGAAGGAAAACAAACAGGTGAGCGAACAGCATGCGAAGTTGAGTTTTTAAGAAAAGCCTCTGTTACGTAGGCCCTGAGGGTGTATTCCTGTGTGAGGGTGGCACCTTGCAGGTGTAAACAGGGCAGTCCGGGGAAGATGATCTGAGAGTTCGTCGACTCAAAGACACCTATCATTGTTCAGTTGCGGGCGACCTAGAGCCGTCTTGACACTGAATTGATCACAGTGGGGATTGGTGAACTAGTTATGAACTAGTTAAGACCATTTATGATATAGTATAAGATAGTAAGGTGAACCTGTACTTGTTTTAAACCTGTAATTGTTTTAAACCTGTACCCCATTTTAGAAGTATTGAAAGATGTAAATGTATGAGTTGCATTATCCTAGGAACTATTCCTGCAGGTTAAAATATTGTTGAAAAACAACTAATTGATTAGTTATGTTTGAGAATAGCATTGTGTGACTGTGATACGAGAGTTGTGTGAATATAGAAATTAGTCTTAATCTGACGTTTGGATAGTAACATATAGAAATATGCTTAATCAGATTATTGAAATTTTGAATTTAAGCTTTGATATAACGTTATCTTGGGGCTCTGTTCCTTCACTGCCCATCATAGAATATCACGGGTTGGTATTGAGAGTGTGATGATATTTTAGAAAGCAGAGGAAGGTCTATTGTTCCTGAGAGGCTTGATTTTGCCGTGGTCTCTGGGAGGTTAGAGAACTGTTGAGGATCCCATGGTCATTGTCCGGGTTCTGCTTCGTAGCTGTGGAAAGTCCTTGAAAAAGCAAATGGAATGGTTGTCCTGAGTACCTAAGAATTTCTTACATTTTATATGGATTCTGTGAATATATGAAAATATGATAAATTGTATGTGTGTATAAAAGATTACTAGAGATTTAATAAAGTAATACTGGGAATATAATTAGATACAATTTAAACCACCCATTCGTAGACGTACTGTACATATGTTTTGAGTTGGTATCTTTAATGGATCATTTGATAAAGATGAGGTTTAAGCATTATTAAACTGTCTAAAAAGTATGGGCAATTGTCTTAAAACTGATTGGAGTATGTCCACTTTTGGTTAACTTACCCTAATGATGTGAGTAATAAACGCTTATTGGATTTTCTCCATCTGGGTACAACATTTGAAATAAAACTGCCCTTAAGGCCTGAAAATTTGTTTTATTTTTTTCTTCCCAGTATGAGGAGTTGCTGGATTTATTGAATAAACCTTTTTCCATAAAGTTAGAGCGATTTAAGATGAAATCTCGACCTAATTTATAACGTCGTACGAAGCCTAGGGTATCCATCAAACTAATTATCATTGAGTGATTATTGTGATGTAGTAAAGTAATTGAAATACGTTGCATGAGAAAACCATCTAGTTTTATTAAAAAGTGCAAGAAATGTTTCCTAGTCAATGAATGTCAATTTAACTCTGACTGCTAATCTATTCACTTGGCATGTGAGAATCATCGCCGGAGAAACGCTTGGACCTTTAATTAAGGTTATTTTCTGGGAATTGTGTCGTTAGTATGTGCCTGATTTTATGACTACAGAATTATAAATTGGGTTATTTGCGGGGTTTCAATAGCATCATCATTTCAATAGCATTGGGTATATTCAATCAATCCCTATACCAGTCTGCTGTTCCCACATGCTTCAAGAGGGCCACCATTGTTCCTGTTCCCAAGAAAGCTAAGGTAACTGAGCTAAACGACTACCGCCCCGTAGCACTCACTTCCGTCATCATGAAGTGCTTTGAGAGACTAGTCAAAGACCATATCACCTCCACCCTACCTGACACCCTAGACCCACTCCAATTTGCTTACCGTCCAAATAGGTCCACAGACGATGCAATCTCAACCACACTGCACACTGCCCTAACCCATCTGGACAAGAAGAATACCTATGTGAGAATGCTGTTCATCGACTACAGCTCGGCATTCAACACCATAGTACCCTCCAAGCTCGTCATCAAGCTCGAGACCCTGGGTCTCGACCCCGCCCTGTGCAACTGGGTACTGGACTTCCTGACGGGCCGCCCCCAGGTGGTGAGGGTAGGCAACAACATCTCCTCCCAGCTGATCCTCAACACTGGGGCCCCACAAGGGTGCGTTCTGAACCCTCTCCTGTACTCCCTGTTCACCCACGACTGCGTGGCCACGCACGCCTCCAACTCAATCATCAAGTTTGCGGACGACACAACAGTGGTAGGCTTGATTACCAACAACGACGAGACGGCCTACAGGGAGGAGGTGAGGGCCCTCGGAGTGTGGTGTCAGGAAAATAACCTCACACTCAACGTCAACAAAACTAAGGAGATGATTGTGGACTTCAGGAAACAGCAGAGGGAACACCCCCTATCCACATCGATGGAACAGTAGTGGAGAGGGTAGCAAGTTTTAAGTTCCTCGGCATACACATCACAGACAAACTGAATTGGTCCACTCACACAGACAGCATCGTGAAGAAGGCGCAGCAGCGCCTCTTCAACCTCAGGAGGCTGAAGAAATTCGGCTTGTCACCAAAAGCACTCACAAACTTCTACAGATGCACAATCGAGAGCATCCTGGCGGGCTGTATCACCGCCTGGTACGGCAACTGCTCCGCCCTCAACCGTAAGGCTCTCCAGAGGGTAGTGAGGTCTGCACAACGCATCACCGGGGGCAAACTACCTGCCCTCCAGGACACCTACACCACCCGATGTTACAGGAAGGCCATAAAGATCATCAAGGACATCAACCACCCGAGCCACTGCCTGTTCACCCCGCTATCATCCAGAAGGCGAGGTCAGTACAGGTGCATCAAAGCTGGGACCGAGAGACTGAAAAACAGCTTCTATCTCAAGGCCATCAGACTGTTAAACAGCCACCACTAACATTGAGTGGCTGCTGCCAACACACTGACACTGACTCAACTCCAGCCACTTTAATAATGGGAATTGATGGGAAATTATGTAAATATATCACTAGCCACTTTAAACAATGCTACCTTGTATATTGTTACTTACCCTACATTATTAATCTCTTATGCATACGTATATACTGTACTCTATATCATCGACTGCATCCTTATGTAATACATGTATCACTAGCCACTTTAACTATGCCACTTTGTTTACATACTCATCTCATATGTATATACTGTACTCGATACCATCTACTGTATCTTGCCTATGCTGCTCTGTACCATCACTCATTCATATATCCTTATGTACATATTCTTTATCCCCTTACACTGTGTATAAGACAGTAGTTTTGGAATTGTTAGTTAGATTACTTGTTGGTTATTACTGCATTGTCGGAACTAGAAGCACAAGCATTTCGCTACACTCGCATTAACATCTGCTAACCATGTGTATGTGACAAATAAAATTTGATTTGATTTTTAAATGGTATTGACTAAAATCTGGGTTTCTGATTGTAATTCAACTATTGGTATGTTTTGCCTGGAAAGATACGGTTGCTAGTGTTTGTTTAAGATATAAACTGAACGTTTTAACAGCTTGCTTAGTTCAAATTGAAAGACAAATTCATTCAACATAAATAGCGAGGCGATTTCAATGTAATACATTGTCTGTTGCCTAAATGGTCTGCTGGAATAACACATTGAGAATGGAGTCGTATTTAAATAACTGAATCAAAGAAGAGACAGTTACCTAAATCTAATGAATTCTAATAATAGCGGATAGGTAATTGCGATAGAGTTGTGCCCACCGAAATGTGTTTTTTATTCTAATGGATCGACTGATGTATTTTATACATTTGGTGCATTACATGTTATTTTTAAAGTCTTGGACATTTCATAAGTGTGAAGCCGAAAGAGAAGAGAAAGTTGTAAAGTTTGTTTTTAATCTTACGATAGAGGTAAAGTAGAACGTTGTTTGAGAATGGGTTATAGTTGGTTGTGCTCGCTGGGCTATATTGGGCTGTAAGGGATAGTTGTAAGGGGTCTGAATAGTTGAATCGGAAACGTTGTGTGACAGTTTCTGATTATTGTTGCTTGGTTTTATAGTTTAGGTAACACCAGTTACTAACTAACACTAACATTATAATCGGTTTCCATTACGAAGAACAATGTTAGGTCATTAAAGTGGATTGCCGTTTGAGTTTGACTTTATATTTACAGGGACAGTGCACATTAATCACAGTTGTGTGTATCTAATGGCAGTGTCTTCCAGACATGGGAAGCTCTCACAGAGTAAGCAGATTGACTAAAGGTGCTTTTCCTTAAGGGAACTATACAGTCACCTCTCATGGCAGACCTTGTGGATCTGCTGCCATAAGGTTTGGGTTTTCTGTTTAACAAAAGTACTGAGTGCAGGGGGAGCCTGGCCATTTACAATCTTGAATACAAGACATGCGTCAGTGTACTGCACAAGATTTTTCCCAACTCAGGAGCTCATGCTTTCTGAGAATATAACAGTGATGATAGCTATTGGTCTTCCTATCAAGCACTTTGAAAGCCTGTTTGCAGACAGACTGAATGGGTTTTAATGTTGTAAAGCAAGCTTGGGCCCAACTAGTCAAGTATAATGTTAAGTTGGGGAGTATTATAGATTTTAAGTACAGTTTTGTTACCTCTGTAGTCAAACAATTTCATATGTTTTGGAAATTAGCTCGGTTGAATTTGGTTATTTGAGTTACCTCTTTCATTTGCTTTTTAAAAGAGAGGTTGGAATCAAGTATGATGCCAAGGTACTTAAAATCGGATACCACCTGGAGCTTTTCCCCTGACACATAAACATCTGGCTCAGTGGTATCAGTTGTCCTCTTTGTGAGGAACATGCAAACTGTGTTGTTTTTTTAAAAACATTTGTTAAACAACAGGTTTGTTTTTACTAAATGTATGCAACAGTCTGAAATGATTAGATTACTGGAAAGGGGTTATTGTTTATTGTAGGTGTCAATTTCACTTAATGAAACACTGTATTATCTGATCTGTTTTGAGTAGGATTCCTCCTTCCGGGACTGATGGACATCACCCAAAGTACGTATGTTAAAGGAGACATAGGAGAACACGTCTCAAACAACATTTTATCAAATGCCTGGGAATAAATATTACAGATTCCTTACGCTGAGAAATGTACTACGTTTGCAACATATTTTTATTTTTTTACATTTAGAGGGGTAACAGGAACAATCTAAGGAGAAACAGCTATCACATATTTGTTGGACATTGGCCTAGTAACGATACCAGGATAATTGTATCTAAGGGCAGCGCATGCTTTGAAACTAATGATTAATGATTTGAGGTAGTACAGTGGACTTATCATTATTATCAGGTTTTGTTTTGTAGATAAAACTTTTGGCTAAGTCTCTCCTCATTTGATAGTACAGAAATGAGCCACCACAAAATCTGTCCTTTCTTATCAGATATATATATTTGGTGAAAGCTGTTCATTCGATACAGATCAATAACGTGACGAATGCAGGTCTATTATAGATTTGAAAAATCATAATGGATCACAGTAAACTCTCAACGCCTTGTTCCAGTATTGAAAAAGATACATGATACAATCGCTACATGAAAAATAGATGGACAAATGTCAACCAGTAAGGAGGAATGGAGAATTAAGTTGTGTTCAATAGAACAACCTGACCTCAAAGACAACATCTGAACATTGATTGCCAAGATGTGAAAGAATGCAGCTACAAGCAAGCATTTAGGCTAAATGCACCAACACACCAGGGCTTGAATATTACCCCAGAGTCTATTACAGAATAGTTTGATCAACATTTTTGTATCAGTTAGGTTAAGGAGTCTAATTGCCAGGTTATTCCAAAAAGACCTCTTGAGATGTTCTACTGTTGAGGTTTTCCAACGTGTGGGGAAAACACACAGTCCAAGGCCACTAACTCACCCCCTCATCCTTCTCTAGCTCCAGTCCCACCTCTCGAAGGTTATCCTCAAACTCAGTCTGGCGGAAGCGCTTGTCATCCTCGTGGTAGTCAAGGCGATGCTTGTGGGCAGCAATCTCAGGGTCTTCTTTGGATGGTGGCGTGCCCCCACTTCTCATCGTGCTCAGACTGCGGCGCAGGCTCCTGAGGATGCGGTAATCTGCAAACCGGGATGTCTTGCGGCGAACACTCTGGGGTTTCTGGACATGATATGTGAGAACATAGTCCACCCGCCGCTGGCCATCCTGGAATGTAGGCCCCTGCTTTGGGCCTGATGCTGCCTCATCTGACTTGAGGGAGTTCAATGGCTGAGAAGAGAGAGAAAGGGGGATTGTAGTTTTAAATGGAGACATGTTGGCAGATCACGAGGAGAAGGCATGTGTATTCTAGCCTGTGAGAGTTGTGTCATATGAACATTTGTTTATCTTTTAAAATTGCAAAAGCTTAAGCCCTGTGGATAGTCAAATCGCCCCTCTCCACCGTGATAAATCAGTGCATTCAACCCCATCTCTGCTACTGCCTTCTTCAAGGAGGGGGAATTTAAATCATTCTGTACAGATTAAAATGATGCCCCGCAAAAGATGACAAAATAATCTTTGCACCCTTCAACACATTACGTTAGACTTTCTCATAATACTTCATGTCCTAATCCAACTCATAAGGACACTGTACCTGAAGACCAGTGACCAAATCAATTAAACGCTATTTGACAGTACGACTCATAGAGGAAGATATGGTAACAAAGTGACTCTGGTGTTTGTCTTCGCCTGTGACCTAAAAACGTTTTTGCTCCATTATCCTTAAATACATGATTTGCTGTAGTGTGAAATGGGACTTGGCAGCAAATTGAAGTAAGGCTTTAAGTTAAATGTTGTTTAAAAAACATATATATACACATCACAAATAAAAATGAGCATCAAAACACAAAACATACATCTAAAACTATATCTAAAAATGCAAACAAACAAATACAAACAGGGCAGATCCGAGTTCCCCTCCCACCTCGAGCCACCGGCCAGGCGAGGCCCCCATCCCTGGCCCAACGGGATACTAAAGGATGAATGTTGTAGTTCAAATTGTCCCCATTGACAAAATAAAAAAGATGTTTGTTTTTACAGATGAGGATTGTGTAAATGACACATGGATTGTATTTCATCTTTAAAAAATGGGACTGCACTTGTCCACATTGAACTCATGACCTTGTCAAACTAAATTTACTGCATCTGATAACAGCTGATATGTGAAAAGCTACACTTGTGCCATATAGCATGTTATAAACAAACACCACAACTTGGACTCTGAAATAATCCTACTCTGTGGGGAAGGGTTCCTGAATACAATCGTGTTTACACATTTATATATTAAGCACAAATATGTTCCCCTTGTGATATATAGATATGTTACTGCAAAATAACTGTTAGGTATAGTGACACACATTGATATATAATAGGGATATAGGTATTTTTACCTTAAAATAACTCATTCAAAATGGATTGTACGCATTAATACAAACTAAATGTGTGTAGAGCTAGTTTGAATGGCCTCACCTGTATGTTCTCTCTACTGGTACGGCACACCCAAACACAATATTTGCTCTGCAATTATCTGTAAGAAATTCATCGCTTTTGTTGAGAACAAACAGTCGCTTTCTTATGGAAAACAAACCTATTTGATAAATCGAGAGACAAAACAGCTATAGTTGTGGGAGAAACATCTCAGTCCAAGCATCCCACTGGACGACAAGCCTCAGCCCCCTCAGAACAGGAAGTCACAGCAAAGGTCACTCCTCACAGGGAATATAAGGATGTGGTTACGGCATGTTGCAGATAAAGGAACGGAGAGAACCAGTAACCTTCCTTCAGCCACCCACCTCCTAGCTCTTGTGCTGTGAGCAAAACCAGCATGCATATCAATCGTGTTATTACTCAGCCACAGGCCCCCCTAATCTAGAGAGGCATGCATCACTTCTGACACATTTGCATATCAACCTTTCCAGGTGTATGGCTACTGAAGCTAAGCCACCTAATTATCATGCCCATTCACTATCAGCTAAGTCCCGTGGGAGAGGGTTGAACATAACATCCGTAGGGTCACTATAGGATAGATGAACAACAATACTGCATCATTTTAATATCATAATGAATACATAAACTAATTCTGGAAATAGGTCCTCATAACAACAAGAAATATCCATCAGTGTCTGTTTATGTAGTCACTTGATACATAATAATACATCCACATTCCGCACTGATTTAATTGACTCAGTGTTTTCGAACAATGTACTTGACCTTTCTTAACGGCTTTAGATGCATACATCAGCTTGCTTAATCATTCCAGTGTGTTTGTGATTAGATAGTCCAAGACCGCAATTACTGTCCAAATGACCCTCTGACCCGATGGAAGGTCCACAAGTTTTACCTAATGCAGTCTTCACAGTGATGGGGCAGTAGTCCTCATCAAGAGAGGAACACCAACTCTGACTTTTTAACCTTCTATACCGCTAACACAGGGCAGTACATGAGGGCGACTTCCTATGAGCATTCATTATTTGCACCATTTCTTTCTTTAAAAGCCAGTTGAACAGTGCTGAAGGGATTATTTTTGAACGGTTTTAGGTTATTAACATACAGTAATTATACACAGAAGTTCATCTTAGTGTGGTAAAAATGATGACTGAGGATCAAAACAAAGATTCCACCCAGGATTAGATACAGTTGAAGTCGGAAGTTTACATAAACTTAGGTTGGAATCATTAAAACTCCCTTTTCAACCACTCCACAAATTTCTTGTTCTATAGTTTTGGCAAGTCGGTTAGAACATCTACTTTGCGCATGACACAAGTAATTTTTCCAACAATTGTTTACAGACAGATTATTTCACTGTATCACAATTCCAGTGGGTCAGAAGATTACACACACTAAGTTGACCGTGCCTTTAAACATCTTGGAAAATTCCAGAAAATTATGTCATGGCTTTAGAAGCTTCTGATTGGCTAATTGACATCATTTGATTCAATTGGAGGTGTACCTGTGGATGTATTTCAAGGCCTACCTTCAAACTCATTGCCTCTTTGCTTAACATCATGGGAAAATCAAAAGAAATCAGCCAAGACATCAGAAAAAAAATTGTAGACCTCCACAAGTCTGGTTCATCCTTGGGAGCAATTTCCAAAACACCTGAAGGTACCACGTTCATCTGTACAAACAATAGTACGCAAGTATAAACACCATGGGACCACGCAGCCGTCATACCACTCAGGAAGAAGATGCATTCTGTCTCCTAGAGATGAATGTACTTTGTTTGAGAAAAGTGCAAATCTATCCCAGAACAACAGCAAAGGACCTTGTGAAGATGCTGGAGGAAGCGGGTACAAAAGTATCTATATCCACAGTAAAACGAGTCATATATCGACATAACCTGAAAGGCTGCTCAGCAAGGAAGAAGCCACTGCTCCAAAACCGCCGTAAAAAATACAGACTACGGTTTGCAACTGCACGTGGGGAAAAAGATAATAGTTTTTGGAGAAATGTCCTCTGGTCTGATGAAACAAAAATAGAACTGTTAGGCCAGAATGACCATTGTTATGTTTGGAGGAAAAAGGGGGAGGCTTGCAAGCCAAAGAACACCATCCCAACCATGAAGCACTGGGGTGGCAGCATCATGTTGTGGGGGTGCTTTGCTGCAGGAGGGACTGGTGCACTTTAGAAAATAGAAGGCATCATGAGGATGGAAAATGATGTGTATATATTGTAGCAACATCTCAAGACATCAGTCAGGAAGTTAAATCTTGGTCGCAAATGGGTCTTCCGTATGGACAATGACCCCAAGCATACATCCAAAGTTGTGGCAAAATGGCTCAAGGACAACAAAGTCAAGGTATTGGAGTGGCCATCATAAAGCCCTGACCTCAATCCCATATAACATTTGTGGGCAGAACTGAAAAAGCGTGTGCAAGCAAGGAGGCCTACAAACCTGACTCAGTTACACCAGCTCTGTCAGGAGGAATAGGCCAGAATTCACTCAAATTACTGTGGGAAGCTTGTGGAAGGCTACCCAAAATATTTGACCCAAGTTAAACAATTTAAAAGGCAATGCTACCAAATACTAATTGAGTGTATGAAATCTTCTGACCAACTGGGAATGTGATGAAAGTAATAAAAGCTGAAAAAAAATCACTCTCTCTACTATTATTCTGACATTTCACATTATTAAAATAAAGTGGTGATCCTAACTGACCTAAGACAGGGAATCTTTACTAGGATTAAATGTCAGGAATTGTGAAAAATTGAGATTAAATGTATTTGGCTAAGGTGTATGTAAAACTTCCGACTTCAACTGTATGCCCATCAGCTGTTTATACACTTTGAACTACTTTATTAAATGCTTTGATCTTGAGGGCGAAAAAAAGTCACATTATTTTGAATTATATCCCACAAGACATGCCATCTGAGGTCTCTTCACAATTCCCAAGTCAAGAACAGACTATGGGAGGTGCACAATAGCACATAGAGGCATGAGTACATGGAACTCTATTCCACATCAGGTAACTGATGCAAGCAGTAGAATCCGATAAAAAATATATACAAATACACCTTATGGAACAGCGGAGACTGTGAAGACATACATACACACAGGTACTGTACAGACACGTACATTGTAATCTTGTTGTATGGTGTTATTATACATGTTGTATTGTAGATATGTAGTGGTGTAATAATGTTATATGATGTACTGTTTTATATTTTGTTGTAGGTGTGATGTAAGTGCCTTAATGTGTTTGGACCCCAGGAAGAGTAGCTGCTGCCTTGACAAAACTAATGGGGATCCCTAATAAATACACATTCCCAATGTAGAGAAGTCCACTTACGATGGAGTCATACTTGCTATATTTGCTAACGCCACCATCCTTAGTGTTCCCAAAGTCAGCGGCCTTCTCCTCACCGGATACAGGGATATAATAGTCATTCCTCCTCATGGTGCCTTGCTCTTCCAACTCAGGGAGAAGACTACCAGAGAGGTCGTGTACTAGGAAAGTTGTACCTGTGTGGGAGGAAAGAGATATGATTAGTATGGCACAATATACTGTAAGTATTTGATACTCTGGGATGAGCTTCCAGGTCAAATGGTGCTAAGAGGGTACTGTCCAGCTCAATGGCATGAGAAGCATCCCACCATTGTGTACTGTCTGATGAGGTTCTTGACAGCCACAAAAAAAATAACCAACATGCTTTGGGTATTCATTTCTAGGGTAAACCAACAATGTGGATGAGGAAGTACCCATATAGCTGACTATAATCACTGAGAATCTGACCGTAGTTGAAATCGCAGTCAACATCTACGTGCATGTTGTGTGAATGTTGAGCAAAAAAGGTTTTTTTCAAAGCTCTAATGTAAAAGCACTGGTTTGTGTAAGCACGTCCATGAATCTCTCATGGCCTAAAGGCTCATGTTGTTTCGGTTTACTGCTTAGTCTTTTGTTCATTTGTCTCCCCCACATGCCTGTATGACAATATGTCTATAAATATTTTAACATCTGAGCATACCTAGACAACGTACAGATCTGGTCTTTGATTAGGAATCCTTGAGATGCCTTTTACAGTACATTGAGAAAATCTTCTAGAGGGAATAAAATGGAACCCCACCAAGTATCTGCCTTTTCTTGGGCAAGGATTCCCCTACCCTAGGCAATGCTAAGGACAGCTTCTGACAGTCAAAGACCCCTATATACTGTAAGTCAAATCATTGTAATAACCTTTCACAGATAAGGGGCCTTGGGTGCTCTTTAGGGGAAAAAAAGGAGTGTGAGATGAAATTTGGAGAAGCCTGATATGGACCATAATAGGCTTAAGAATTACATGATATAATTACACTGACAGCTCCGTTCAAATCCAAATCTGTGACCTGTTGTCTTGCACTGCAAAATTCTGTGTTGGAATTTACAATTCAGTAGTGATACAAAAATAATTTTGTATCTCTCCATAAAGATGCTATAAATGGTCAAATAGTCAAGTGAATCTATTCTGATTTAGAAGCTTGATTTGCTATATCAACATGAAACAAGTTATTGAGAGGTGATGTGATGGAGTAGCTAATACAAAATGAAATTACACCAATTCGATGGACATTTCCCAACTATGAACCAGCCAACTATGAACCAGCCTTCATGCTTATCAGAAAAAACCCCTTTCTATGCTAATTCCATTCCTCATCCCATTCAACATTAGAATAATTCAATAGCAGTCGTAGATAGATACTGTTTATACCAAAAGCTGTCAGAAACATATTTCTTAACATATTTGTTTTTACGAATTCAAGCTGGAATGGTTTGAATGATAGTATAAGGCATGCTTGAATAGAGTCGTGCTTACGTAAATATATCTGTCTGTGCGTATCGCTCTATCAGCTACTGTAGCCTAGCGTAGTCCAACTGGTTCCACAATGAACACTTGTCTCAGAATACTGACATCCAGGTAGACAAACCTCTCAAAGCTACATTATAGTGAATGGTCATGATGACAAATGTGTAATAAATCGTTTCAAACCCCCCAAAATGCCTAAAATATAAACATGCACAAATAATGTGTTAAAACTAAATCGGGTGGGCTTATATATAGTTAATGAAATGCTATAGCCTGCCTGCCTTCCTACACTTTACATTTACTTTAGTCATTTAGCAGACACTTATCAAGAGCTTAGACTTAGATGATCAATTAGGGTTAAGTGTCTTGCTAAAGGTCACATGGACATATTGTTCGCCTACTCGGGTCGGGGATTCTAACCAGCAACCTTTCAGTTACTGGCCAACGCTCTTAACCGCTATTCTGCTGCATATTCATCCATCAAATAAAGCTCTACTTTATGCAACCATAGACTACCTGTGGTGCGCTTTTTATTGGAGTTTATAGCCTACATTTAGAAAATAAATTCAAATGAACCATTATTCAAACAGCATTAACTTACCAGATACTTTATCATGATTGTTTATGGTTTGCATCGAATCATCATCACCATGTCTCTCCATTTGAACAGACTATTTAAACCAGTGATCACAACATATTTCCTCTCTCTGTCCTCCACGCTCTGAAAAACATCTATCTAGACGATGCCTTCACTGCGCCCGTGGGCTCAATGCTATGGTGTGGCAAGGAAACCTCGGGTTTCCCACAAACGGCCCACTGCTTCCCCGCGAAGGCTAGCCTACTACAGAGGCTCGCTCTCTCTGAACAAGACATCTAATCCATACGCGTTACGAACTATATAATGTGCATTATGTGCCCTCCCACAATACGTCGCGCAAAATAGCTGTAATATATTTCAATGCAGTTCATCACTAGGATGGTAAAAGTGGTGGTGAGAGCACCAGCAAAAGACAGCTGGTGCCGCCCACGCCACGATCTGATGTCTCCTCCAACATGGGTAGGTGTGAGGGTATCCGTCAAAATCAGATGTTTCATTTGACTGAGCAACGCGGCAACATATTACATATGGTTCTATGATTTCTAATAATATAATGATTTGACCTGCACCGGCATGCACTCGGCTTTTCATACCCGTATCAAATTATTGATTGCTGATTTGGTGAACCCAAAAAATGAGCAAATTAACTTAATCAATGGATTTACTTTTTCAATTAAAAAAACAAACAGTATATAGTAGTTCGAATGAGGGCATTTCACCAAGTCAATACCTGGAGGCGACAGTCCGAACCAAGAGGGACAGTCACAGATGAAGCGATCAAGAAAAAGGTCAGAAGTACCCTACAACATGTACAGAATGTAAAATTTAGATGCCCAGTCGCACACTTTATCTAACTTTTGTGGGGACATTCTGGATACCTGCGGAATTTGAATTGTTCGTAGCCGGCGTGGGAACGACTTCGTTCTGTCGGATGCTTACATTTGTCAGGAGCATGATCATGGTACAAAATGTAACTATCCATAACAAAATATTTAAAACCGTGTTTTTATATGTAGAAATATTTCATAGGCCCATATTTACATGTGGATAATCTGTTTTTCGAAACATTCTGGAAAATATACTCTTTACGATTGGGTTACCGGGATGCCACAGAGAAACACCAGGGAAACCACCACCGTGACAACGAAACGCACCTGGGTTTTGAATTAACTTGGTAAAACGAAACAATATTTACTTGAAATTACTGAAAGACAGCAATTAGGCTTACTTTAGTTCAGCACAATAACGCAATAATGTCCAGACACACAAGTTTAAAAAAAATATTTTAAAAACTGCACTTTCCCACATGGTTCCAGTCTCACCTTTTTCTGCGACTCACCTGTGTCGAAGATTGTATGTTATAATGACAAGATAGCCAACTAGAAATACGTGTCCTCAATGTTTAGGGTCAAACAAGATCAGGTGGGAGCATTCTAGCCAATGAGAGGGCAAAACAACAGTGAAACAACGAAGTCGTTTTTCTCAAAGTTACCGGAATGCCATTTGCTTCCACTTATGTCAATACATTTGTAACAGCCTAAACATTATGAAACTTATATTTGATGAAATATGCCTTACGTAATTCGACACTCTCTTATAGACCTCCATTAAAAAAAAAAAATCTAATCTCACATGGACAGATTTTGGGAAGAGTAAAGCCTGTCCTTTCGCTTCTTCCTCTCTGCCTGTGTCTACCTGCTCAACGACCTCCCTGCTACTACTCCCTCCTCGAGGATGAATCAGGAAAAATGTATTGTTGTCGTCACCTTAGTGCCACAAACAATAGCCTACAGAGTTTGGTATTGGATTACCATTGAAGTTTACAAATAGTCTTGCAAGTCTGTGAATCAGAATAATAATATATCAATATCAGGTAAGCCTAGGATGACAATAGGAAATGCAATTCAACACATTAGGAATGCTTTCAAAATCTCTGCACACACATTCCAGCCTGGGCGTGTGGGGACTGGTATGCAGAAGGGAATAAGGTCCAACAGGATGGCACTCTCAGCTGTTTTCAGATCAGAGCCAGACAACCCGAGACTTCTAAATGCAGTAGGAAAGTGACAGTACATGCATAAAAAGTATTATATTGTGCATCATTCACATCTGGATTCAACCACCTGTTCTGTCACATCTTCAAAAAGTAGCCTGTGTCTGTGCATACAGTCTTGTTTAAAATGTTGAAAACACAGATGGGAAATGGAATAGAAATACCTGTTGAGGGGATGGATGTAATTAGGTTAAAAATAAATAATCATATTCAGTTGGACTTTTTTAATGCAAATAATCAATGGACAATGAAAGGCCATCTGAATACATTTTCCTACCAAATGCTTTTGCAACAATAGTGACTTTACATATGTAAAATGTTTCCTACAGTGCTCTGGACAAATAGGTATGTTATTCTGGGTGGTAACAAAAATAATTTCTCCTTCAAATTTATCCAAGCATTGGTATCCTTCTATTGTTAATTTGATGAGTTGTCTGGAGCCTTTTCATGATATCAGTCCTTTGGTAGAGGCTGTGGTCTTCTCAAACCACAATCCCAATGAATGTATCCATGCAGGGCGTGCCAGTACTCAGGAATTCTTCTTCATTCACTTTAAGTAGTAATCAACTGTGTAACAATCAATGTGTGTTTTGCCTTCAGCTAACATTTTGGTATGGTGGTCTTCTTTCAAATAGTAATTTTGGTCTCTCACTGTGGGGCCACACCATTTTAGGCAAAGTCACCGGAAGCTCCAATCATACAACGTCTGTCAGAGAACCCAACTACTTATAAGGCACCCCAGCACCCATCCTCTACTTAATGATTTGTATTCTTCCTTACGGCAAAGGCAAGATCTCTATTTCTCCTCAGCACGACTTGAACCACTACTGTCCTGCTTAACTGTTCACGTGTGACCTGTTCAGCCCTCGCCACTGAGGTAGGATAACAGCATACCGTCGTGTAGTTTGAACACACTTACCAAAAAATTTACTTCTCAGTCTCCAGTCGAAGATAGCACTACATCCTTCACCCCTCTAGCCTAGTTAGCTACCCGCTTCATGCTGCTTTTTTCCCACCATGGTGGAAGAGTAAAGATACTTTTGAGATTTGGTTAGAACACGCTGCAAGGCTAACCAAGCTAGCTCACGAAGAACATGCTTTCTCTCCAGCTAACGGAGTGCTAGCAATAGCTAGGATATTAGCCCAAAGGGTGAATGCTAGCTAGCTAATGCCAGGACTAGCTCCACAGCTAACATTTGCCGGCACACCATTAGAGTTCACTCTTTCTGCTAGCTATTTCTAACTACACTTGGTAGCATTACTTTTCTGCTCGTTTAGCTTATCAGCGCCCGCACTGGCTAGACAAACTGGTTTTGCATCTCCATACTACAGTTGTGGGAGATTTTCAGCCTTTAGAGTATCACCTTCACGCGATGCTCTCCGGCTAACGAAGTGATAATTACAGCTAAGTGTTTAGCCCACTAGGCTGCTACTAGCTAGCTAAGCTTTACAGACCCCACGATCAGGCTTTGAGTAGTACACACATAACCTGGCTGACAGAACAGTCTCTCTCTGAGTTACGTCTACTGATTTCACCGTACTGGGCGAACTAAATCAAGCACTCAAATTTCTGGAATTACTAGTTACGGATAAACTGACCAGTTATAGAGCAGGGAATTATGGTCAAAAGAGGCTCTCTAGACCGAATAGCAACATGGTTCTCTTCAGCTAACACTGTGCTAGCTATAGCTAAGCTAGTAGTCCACTGGGTGACCACTTAGCTAGCTAATGCCAATTACAAGAACTTCACAGTTAAGCATCGTCTAGCACACGCATGACCCAGTTAACATGCTCGGGCAGTTCTCGGAGACCCCTAGTCCTTTGAGTGTTGTACAGTGTTATCTAGAACTGGTCTGTGTCAGCTTAAGCCAGACCACAAGCTTAAGCCAGACCACAAGCTTAAGCCAGGCAACTGGCATACTAGCACTTGCGGCAAATTCCTGCTGAGTATTAGCTACCGTCTGGCCAATTGCTAGCCTAACTCTCGTATATAGTTCACCTAGCACACAGTTGCTTGTGCTTACTTTTTGAAACGGTCTGACTACTCAGTGATTTAGTCCACGAGACAGCATTAAACAGGCTAGCTAACTTGGCAAGGCTAGTGTTACCACTGCTAAACTGAGCTAGGTTAAACTCTCACGTGGCGTACCTCAGCTAGCACGTGGCTAGCTTAGCTCTCCTGCACAGTTTACCTACTTTCTGTAGGTCGTCCTTGCTTACTTAACTGATCACACCTACGCAGTCCTCCGGTCCGAGAGACTCTAAAACCAAGACAGCTACTGTGTCAAGGCTATTTTTTACAACCTCTAGCCAAAGCTGGGCTAAAACATGGTTGTTCTGGTCACAAGTGCTCTCCAAGCTAAAGCTCTCCCCTCGGTACCGCTTTAAGTTCAAGCCAAGGCTGGACGGCTAAATATTATTATTTTTAATTTTTTTAAATATAAATATCAGTCGCCACCTAGCACTGTCTCCACTCCGTGCTTACAGCGCCCTGTCTCCAGAAATATATAACTTAATGTTCCTTTGCCAAGGGGCACAGAGTATTGTTATGTCTATAAAATCCTACCTCTGGTGTGCGTGAGTCATCAGGCTTGTGGACAGGTCTCAGCATCCAGGGACTCCAGATCCCACCCACGCAGTCCTGGGGCAAGCGGTCCTTCACTGCAGCCTCTTCGAAGTCCTGACCTAGGGGTCCGTCCCCAGCTGCGGCGAGGTGCAGGGCACTTCTCATAGTGTACGGCCCTGCCCCTTCTCAGGCAGAAGACAGACCACCCCCAAAGCGGAGGATGGGTGCATCTGCTTTCTAGAGTTGGGATTGACACGTGAACTGCTCTCCCTGTCTCCTAGGTGTCGCCCTAAAGGGCAGGACGCCTCTCTCTCCTTCATTAAGTGTGCACTGGTATGCTACCCTGGTGAGTCTTGAGGGTTTCTTTGCTACCATGTTCAGGACCACTCAAGGGCATCGCTTGCAGCACCTCTGTATAGAGACGTATTATCCGGTACGTTGGTTACCCCTCATTTGTTTTTAAGCTTCTACAGAATAGATGTCTTTGCCCCTGCTCGGCGCATATGTCTCTTAGTTCGGGGCCTCTCAGAGATGGTTCTGTCATGACTACCTAGCTTCGGGGGGCTATATCGCCATAGTGAGACAACAAAACAAGTATTTTCAAGCTAACTTAAGGTTACTTGCGTAGCCCCGGTTCTCTGACAATATCAGACTCTCACCAAGTTTCCCTTCACGCTTGCTTAAGGAAGAAAACATATGCTTGATAATGAATTAGAGGATGGGACCGTGTCACCTTATAATGAATGGGGTTCCCCACTCTGTCTCTGACAGATGTTGTGTGGTTGGAGCTTCCTGTGACTCTGCCTAGAAGGGCGTGTCCCCATAGTGAGAGATCTCAATCATATTATCAGAGAACCAGGGTCACACAAGCAACCTTAAATTACTGCTATTAGGTGTCCATTGTCAGGGTACAATTCAACCTTCGTAAAGATGCGTAAAAGGTTTTGTATAATTTCAGCCGGTAGATTTGAAAGTAGCGCTCACAAGCCAAAATGGGTCCCCAAACATTGTGCACAACTGTGTACAACATACGAGATGGATGACATTGTACACAGTTGTGCACAATTTTTGGGGACCTATTTTGGCTCGTGAGCGCTACTTTCAAATCTACCGGCTGAAATATAACAAAACCTTTAATGCATCTTTCAGAAGGTTGAATTATCCTTTTTACATCCTGCAAAAAAAGAAGATATATACACTGAGTATACCAACCATTAGGAACACCTTCCTAATATTGAGTTCCACCCTCCCTTCCCCCTTTGAACAGCCTCAGTTTGTAGGGGCATGAACTCAACAAGGTGTCGAAAGCGTGCCACAGGGATACTGGTCCATGTTGACTCCAATGCTTCCCACAGTTGTGTCAAGTTGGCTGCATGTCCTTTGGGAGGTGGACCATTCTTGATACATAGGGGAAACTTGAGCATGGAAAAACCGAGCAGCGTTGCAGTTCTTGAATCAAAATGGAAAACTCATTGGATTTGAAAAACGTCATCTTCACCCAACTTTTAACCTAAATCCAATGACATGGTGACATTGTTTGTTCATTTCTAGTTGAATTCACGTTAGTTGACAACTCAACCAAATGAAAATCAAAACTAGACATTGAACTGGCGTCTGTACCTAAGTGGGGTGTTTCGATCACTGAGAGAATATTTAAAATAGATAAGATAGTGGCGTGTTGTATTACTTCATGGAGCAAAACAATTATTTATTTTAATAACATAACACCTGCATCTGAACACAAACATTTTAGAAGAGTTGTGTTGTGTTTGGCCGAATCGAATTTGTTTGGCCGAATCGAGAACGAAGATAGTATTGCCAAGTTAAGATTGGTCTAAAAGTCTCTGCTCTACCCCAAACAGTACCTATCCTGGAACAGCTATTGACACATCACATTAGCCTGTTAGTCTGCTAGCTACCCTCCCCCTCAACTACACACACAGCCCCAGGAGAATGTTCTGCACTCAATGGAAGCAGAAACACCTCTTTAAATATATATATTATTCGATAAAGGGTGTGTCAAGAAAAACATCACACAAGGATGTGTAGGGAAATATGACAGAGACCAAAGGAGTGGCAAAGTTTAATTTGTTTAATGCAGGGACTCCAGCCCTCGGGGGCCTGATTGGTGTCACACTGTTTTCCCCATCCCTAATAGCTAACACACCTGATAAAAGTAATTGCATTCCAAATGGAAGACCATGATTAGTGGTCTTCAATTTATTGGAGTTACAGTAGATGTGTTAGCAGGGTCTGGGGCAAAATTATGTCACCAATCAGACCCCCGAGGAATAGAGCTGCCCATCTACTGGCACACACTGGTTGAATCAACATTGCTTCCACATAATTTCAATTTAATTACGTTGAAACAACATGGAATAGACTTGGAATAGATGTTGAATGGACGTCTGTGCCCAGTGGGCAGCCCTGGTTTAGAATTCTGACTGCAAAGTTTCTGCACAGTGCCTATACTCAGCGCACACCTTCAGCTTGGGAAGCATTACATTTCAACCCCCAATGGTCAAAGTATACCTGACTTTTTAAAATTACTCTAGAACAATTTTATAAATGGCAACATTTTCTAGATCTCATAAGGTACAACTAGAGCTCAATGGAAGATAGTCATCAAAACATAGGCATATAGCCTCCCGAGTGGCGCAGCGGTCTAAGGCACTGCGGCATCACTACAGCCTGGGGTTCGAGGGTTTGGCCGGGTGGGCTCATCGCACTCTAGCGACTCCTTGTGGCGGGCCGGGCGTCTGCAAGCTGATGGTTGTCAGTTGAACGGTCTTTCCTCCTTCACATTGGTGCAGCTGGGTTAAGTGGGCGGGTGTTAAGAAGCACGGCTTGGCAGGTCCTGTTTCGGAGGACGCATGACTCGACCTTCGCCTCTCCCGAGCCCATTGGTGAGTTGCAGCGATGAAACAAGATCGCAATTGGATATCTCTGTTTCAGAACGCATGTGTAGCTTTAAAAACAATCAGATATTTCACAATGTGTCATTTTAGGGAAGTTTTCATGATCCCTAGACACTCATGGAAAAATAGGTTGGAGAACCTTTACGCCAAGAAAAGGGGGGGTTTGATTAATTCAGTTCTTTAACCCAAGGTAATGTTGGAAGATTATTGTACATGGAATTATAATAGGGAGAATGGTGTGCAATAAACTGGTCTGTTGTCCACGGAACTGTGATGACACGTCAAGTATTGCGCTATGCGCCACATTCAAACTGCTTGGTCTGTGCTCCACTCCATAATAATTTAATTAGCCTACATATATTTTTGTTGTTGTTGTACTTTTATCGCTTTTCATGATATCCAATTGGTGGTTACAGTCTTGTCCCATGGCTGCAACTCCCCTATGGACTCGGGAGAGGCGAAGGTCAAGAGCCATGCATCCTCTGAAACACAACCCTGCAAAACTGCACTGCTTCTTGACACACTACTCGCTTAACCTGGAAGCCGGCCGCACCAATGTGTCGGAGGAAACACCGTCCAGCTGGCGACCGGAGTCAGCTTGCAGGCGCCCGGCCTGCCACAAGGAGTCGCTAGAGCGCAATGGGACAAGGAAATCCCGGCCGGCCAAACCCTCCCCTAACCCGGACGACGCTGCGTCAAATGTGCGCTGCCTCATGGGTCGCCCACGGTCACGGCTGGCTGTGACACAACCTGGGATCGAACCCAGGTCTGTAGTGACGCCTCAACCACTGCATGCAGTGCCTTAGACTGCTGCACCACTCGGTAGGTTACATTTATTTTTTACTTTACATTAAATATTTTCAACTGTTAGAGATTCTCAGGAACAACCAAACGGCCGTGACGTCGTTTACAGAGGAAGCAAATTAAGGTAAAGAAACAAAGATTTAAATGGAAAGCTATACCAACTGAAGGGAACTAACAGCAAATTGGCAGTTAAATATGTGTGCTTATTAGCCCTACTGACGTTTGATTCTGATAGAAATAGGAAACAGAGAAAGTCAGCGTATGTAATTGAAACTTTGGAGAGTGCCCAAAGGTCAAACTTGCCGCAATGCTTTGCATCTTCAGTACCTGCACCAGATAGAGGCCTCTAGTGGCCTAAAGGCCATTTTAGCAATGGCAGCGCCACAGAGCGCTTCCACCATTTTAATGTTGTCAACTACATCATCAGGAGGGATCAGCCAAAAGTGAAAAAGAAAAATGATGATTTCAAAATGGAGATTGCCTCAATGGCACTGCCATTGCCCTCACAGACACCATAGTGGGAAGTATATAGGGAAGCACTCTCTATCATGCTCTATGGTATACCCATATGGCTTGTGTCTCCAAGTTTCAACGAGGGACGATGTGAATATATTTTCCTACTAAATGGTTCTGCAACAACAGTGACTTTACATATGTAAAATGTTTCCTGCAGTGCTCTTGACAAATGCTGGTGCATAGCCTACAGGCCTATCTCAATTGATAACCACTAACATTAAACACATCAGTTGAATCCACAAGTGGAAAATAGAATAATAGGGATGTCATTCTGGGTGGTGCCAAAAATAATTTCCCTTCAAATTTATCCAAGCATTGGTTTCATTCTATTGTTAATTTGATGAGTTTTCTGGAGCCTTTTCATGATGTCAGTTCATTGGTAACCTGAGCTAGGCTAAACTCTCACGTGACGAACCACAATCCCAATGACTGTATCCGTGCGAGTGGCCAACTACTCAGGCATTCTTCTTCTTTCACTTTAAGTTACAACTGTGAAACAACCCATATGTGTTTTTCTTTCAACTAACAGTTTGGTATGGTGGAAGTGGGTTCTCTTTCAAATACTAATTTTGGTCTCTCACTATGGGGATACACCCTTCTAGGCAGAGTCACAGGAAGCTCCAATCACACAACATCTGTCAGAGAACCCCACTCCTTATAAAGCGCCACACTTCCATCCTCCACTTCAATATTAGTTTTCTTCCTTGAGAAGAAGGCAAGCTCTTTATGAGGATTGAGCACACGTACCGAAAAATGTACGTCTCAGTCTCCTGTCGAAGCTAGCATCACAGCCTTCCCCCCTCTAGCCCACTTAGCTTCCCGCTTCGTGCTGCTTTTTCACACCATTGTGGAAGAGAGAAAATATAATTTTTGAGATTACGCTGCAGGGCAAAGCTAACCTATCTAGATCGTGAAGAACAAGCTTTCTCTCCAGCTAGCAGTGTGCTAGCAATAGCTAGGATATTAGCCGAAGGGGTGAATGCTAGCTAACTGACGCCTGGACTAGCTCCACAGCTAACGTCGGACAGCACATGATTAGAGCTCACTCTTTGTGCTAGCTATTTCTACCTACACTTTGTAGCGTTACTTCTCCCCTCGTTTAGCTAGCACACGGCTAAGCTCTCTTAAATATAGTTTACCTACTTTCTGTCAGTTGTCCTTGCTTACTTAAATGGTCCCACTTGCACGGTACAACGGTCCAAGAGACTCTAAAACCAAGCCAGCTACCACGTCAAGGCTAGTTTTTACAACTACTCACAACTACTCACTGGGCTAAAAGACAGTTGGTCTGGTCACAAGTGTCTTCCAAGCTAAAGTTGTCCCCTCTGTACCGATTTAAATTCAAGCAGAGGCTGGACTGGTAAATATCAGTCACCACCTCCAGAAATATATCACTCTATGTCCCCTTGCCAAGGGGTACAGAGCCCTGTTATGTCTATAAAAGCCTAGGGGCTCCAGACCCCACCGACGCAGTCCTGGGCAAGCAGTCCTTCACTGCAGCCGACCTAAAGGGTCTGTCCCCAGCGGCAGAGAGGAGCAGGGCACAGCTCATACAGTGTCCGGCCCTGCCACTTCTCGGGCAGAAGACAGACTCCCCCAAAGTGGAGGAGGGGTGCATCTGCTTTCTAGAGTTGGGCTTGACACGAGAACTGCTCACCTCATCTCCTGCCGTCCCAGGAGACAGGGAGGACACTTCTCTCTCCTCTCTCTCATCTATACCAACTGAAGGAAACTAACAGTAAATTGGCAGTTAAATATGTGTGGTTATTAGGCCTACTGAGTTATTAGGCCTACCTAAGTTATGCATAGTTCATGTTAATATTCCATTACACTAGGTCCTCCATTCCCGAACATGAAGCCGCCTGACCCTAGCATGAAGGACCAGAGAAAAGTGTTGGCTTAATTAAAACTTCTTCAGGATTGGTTGGTCCCCTGCGGTACGGTTGAGCTAACGTAGGCTAATGCGATTAGCATGAGGTACTCAGTAACAAGAACATTTCCCAGGACATAGACATATCTGATATTGGCAGAAAGCTTACATTCTTGTTAATCTAACTGCACTGTCCAAGTTACAGTATCTATTATAGTGAAATAATACCATGCTATTGTTTGAGGAGAGTGCACAGTTTTGAACATGAAAAGTTATTAATAAACAAATTAGGCACATTTGGGCAGTCTTGTTACAACATTTTTAACAGAAATGGTTCATTGGATCAGTCTAAAACTTTGCACATTCACTGCTGCCATCTAGTGGCAAAATCTCAATTGCACCTGGGCTGGAATAATACATTATGGCCTTTCTCTTGCATTTCAAAGATGATGGTACAAAAAAAATGTTGTTCTTTTCATTGTATTATATTTTACCAGGTCTAATGTGTTATATTCTCCTACATTCCTTTCACATTTCCACAAAGTTCAAAGTGTTTCCTTTCAAATGGTACCAATAATATGCATATCCTTGCTTCAGGGCCTGAGCTACAGGAAGTTAGATTTTGGCATGTCATTGTAGTCAAAAATTTGAAAAAAAGGGGCTTAGGAGTTATGACTTAGTATTGAGTAAAATTAAGATCACTCATGTTCATATTTAGATTAACTGACAAGAATTGGATCATGGCCAGCCTTAGTTTACACTCAGGTGGAAAAACGGATATGTAATGCATTTGTTGTGCCAATTAATTGTGCCAATTAATGCATACCACAACGGTCGAGAAGTGCGTACACACTGTAATCTACATCCGTTGTTAAACTTGAGTGATGACTAAGCCCAAGAAGATTTGCAACTTCACATGATTAAGCCTATGTCAATACAGATCTGACCAGGGATTGCCAGGGAGGGTACACTGAGCAGTCTGGAAAAGCTAATATTGTGCATTTTGTGACTGAATACAACAACAAAAGAATCAGCACAGCAACATGATCACACAGTTCTTTAGAGGAATCCTCTTTTGTAGTGGCAGGAGCTGGGCCTGTTCTGCTGGGGCCTGAGCAGAGAGGAGAGCCAGAAGGTCATGTATGTCATGCCTCTCCTGAAATAGAGATCCAATTATCTTAAATGAGAATAATCATAAAGCTAAACTATGTGAGTAAGTGAGTGCATGAGTGAGTCTGTGATTGAGAGGCAAAGAGTGACCTTCTGGCTCTCCTCTCTGCTCAGGCCCCAGCAGAACAGGCCCAGCTCTAACAGTGGTCTTCTCTACAGGCTGTCCTGCTCCGCTCCCCTTTGGCACCAGCTCCTGCCACTACAAAAGAGGATTCCTCTAAAGAGTTCCTGCTGGATACAGGTAATTTGAATGATATCACACACATACTTGTGTGCGCAGGCACTAACTCATTCCGACACACACACACACACACACACCCCCCACACACACACACACACACTTGATTTAGGTTCATGTATAGTAAAGACTTTGTCATTACAATAATGTTGTGCCTCGTTCAGATCTTCCAAGCACACCTCTGCCAGCCACATCACCACTGCCATTGACAGCTTCTCCACTGGACCCATCAAGAGATGAGGTTGCCTCTTCATTTTGGACCACGACCGATGGACAGAGCCCATTAAAGCTGCCAGTGATGTCCTACTGGCCAAACACCATGGGGAGGAAGAGATCCTGAAGTGGGTAGATTTGCTTTGCTCTCAACACCAGCCCAGAGAAGCTCCTAGAGACACACAGCTGTGGCATTATTTTACTGCAGAGAGTAAAATGGTCAGTGTCCCAATCACGTCCCCTACAACCTGCACTTACACAGCAGAAAGCCTCACCCAATTCAAGGATGCCATTTCAGTATTTTGCTGCCGCTGCCTTCTTTCAGTGGGAGCTGGAGGCCTCGAAGCAGAGGGAGGCAGTGAGGAAGGAGCAAACTGAGGAAAAAAAAATCCTTAGCGCAACACCCCTCTCTACATCTGTACAGGTTCTGCCACCAGTCGCTGAAACAAGGCTCCAACAACCATCACACACATACCGGCTTTCCTTGAGTGGCAGGAAAATATCTACTGCATAGCCAAAGTTTTTTCTCTGTAACTGATACAGGACATTGGCGGATGCGCCAACAGTCTGCCTTTTATGAGACTGAAAAGTAGAGATGAATGGTGGGGAAGGGAGAGTGACTGAAATAAATAGGAGCTGAAAATGTCCATTGATGGAAGTGGTTTGTTTGATTTGTATTTATTTCACAGGTACTGTCCATTCTTTTACTTATCTGTACATAAATTGCTGGATATCACTGTAAAGTACTTCGGTAAAAATACTTTAAAGTACTACTTAAGTATTTACTAATTATATTTTTGACAACTTTTACTTTTACTTCACTACATTCCTAAAAAATATATACATTTTCCCTGGCACCCAAAAGTACTCTTTACATTTTGAATGCTTAGCAGGAAAGGAAAATGGTCCAATTAACGCACTTATCAGGAGAATCTCTACTGCCTCTGATCTGGCGGACTCACTAAACACATTCTTCCTATGTAAATGATGTCTGAGGGTTGGAGTGTGCCCCTAGCTGTCTGTAAATTTGAGAGAGAAAAAACACATTGTGTCATCTGGTTGGCTTAACATAAGGAATTTGAAATTATTTATACTTTTACTTTTGATACTTAAGTATATTTTAGCAATTACATTTACTTTTGATACTTAAGTGTATTTAAAACCAAATACTTTTAGACTTTTACTCATGTAGTATTTTACTGGATAACTCACTTCTATGGAGTCCTTTTCTATTAAGTAACTTTACTTTTACTCAAGTATGATTTTGTTAAATTAAACCTCAACGTACAGCAAATCTTCTCTTGTTTTTTCATGTTGTCTTTATATAAGCATTACAAGGGCAAATACAATGTCCTCCAAATGCAAGATGTTTTACTTTTGAGCAATATCCCAACTATAAATACAGTAAAGTACACAGGTTACAAAATACATTTTTAACAAAATAATGTTTTTTTTAGACAGAACGTTTCAGTCATTCAAGGTGTTGGTCTGATGGGAATTTGTGATTTAATCTTGCTTGAGGAACAATAGGGAACAAAAGAGGAAAGCCCCCACTTTCGTTATGTCATGACTTACCTGGAACACCTATTGAGATGTGCCTCTTGTTAAGTAAATCAGGTGTTACATGAGGTGTAAAGGAGTGCCATTTTTAAGAAAATAAAAAGCTATGTATTTACATTCCCATATCAAACCGTTTACACTAAACAGACATAAAACAACTATCTAGGTTTGTTGCATGAAGAAATTAATAAATAGGTGTTGATCATGAAGCATGTAACTGCCAAGGTAGAATATTGAAAGTGTGTTTAACTTCAGATTTTGTTTCTTTACATCTCACAGGATATAGATGCCTTGCTCTAAAGAGGCACTCAGTTAATCACAGTGGGTCCACTCCTCTTCTGTAAAACTAGTTAATCACAGTGGGTCCCCGCCTCTCCTGTAAAACTAGTTAATCACAGTGGGTCCACTCCTCTTCTGTAAAACTAGTTAATCACAGTGGGTCCACTCCTCTTCTGTAAAACTAGTTAATCACAGTGGGTCCACTCCTCTTCTGTAAAACTAGTTAATCACAGTGGGTCCACTCCTCTTCTGTAAAACTAGTTAATCACAGTGGGTCCACTCCTCTTCTGTAAAACTAGTTAATCACAGTGGGTCCACTCCTCTTCTGTAAAACTAGTTAAAATCACAGTGGGTCCACTCCTCTTCTGTAAAACTAGTTAATCACAGTGGGTCCTGTAAAACTAGTTAATCCTCTTCTGTAAAACTAGTTAATCACAGTGGGTCCACTCTCTCTCCTGTAAAACTAGTTAATCACAGTGGGTCCACTCCTCTTCTGTAAAACTAGTTAATCACAGTGGGTCCTGTAAAACTAGTTAATCCAGTGGGTCTTCTGTAAAACTAGTTAATCACAGTGGGTCCCCGCCTCTTCTGTAAAACTAGTTAATCACAGTGGGTCTCCGCCTCTTCTGTAAAACTAGTTAATCACAGTGGGTCTCCGCCTCTCCTGTAAAACTAGTTAATCATAGTTGGTTCCCTCCTCCTGTAATTCATGTGTCCTTGGGTGGGATTGAACCATGTCTCAAAACACGACAGAAAAGGTCAAATAAGGTCACCAATATCGTGTTACACGACTGGCCGGCCCCCAAGGGCTGGTGTTGCATATCCCTACTCTAAACAAACCAAACTTTCTTTGCCACTCCTTTTGTCTTTGTCATATTTCCCTACACTTCCTTGTGTGACATTTGTTTGGACACACCCTTTATTGAATGCTGAAAAAAAGAGGCATTTCTGCTTCCATTGAGTGCAGAACATCTTCATTGGAGCTATGTGTGTAGTTGTGGGGGAGGGTAGCTAGCAGATTGTAACAGGTTAATGCGATGCTCTATTAGCCCGTTACAGGATAGGTACTGTTTGGGGTAGCACAGAGAATTTTAAACCAACCTTAACTTGGTGATACTATCTTTGTTTTCGATTCGGCCAAACATATATCTTCTAAAATGTCTATGTCCAGTTGCAGGTGTTTCGTTAGTAAAAAATAAATAAATGTTTTGCTCCATGAGTAATACCTCCACTTTGAGGTGCACCCAAATGGTAAATACTTAGTGGTCTGTCATTTGCGCATGAAGGGCCAGATTAAGAAATCATAGGTCCTGGGGCTTCGTTTTTTTCTTTCCGTCCCTGAAAGTTATAAGGCCATCATATCATAAACTTCACTGTGGAAAGGTTGATATGTATAGCAGAGGAGGACAAGCATGAGAGGAAGTTGTTTACACTTTATGGACCCCCCCCCACACACACACACACACACACACACACTCCCATGAGAATGCTGGACAAACAGAAGATTGGACAGTTTCACAAAACGCTTCCTTCTGGTCAACATCTGTGTGGCTTGCTAGACATAGACCCACCCAGCCTGAATTACTTTCTCCTCTATCTATCTCTCTCAATTCAATTCAATTCAATTCAAGGGCTTTATTGGCATGGGAAACATGTGTTAACATTGCCAAAGCAAGTGAGGTCTCTCTCTCTCTCACGCACACACACGCACAAACACACAGACACAGCAATGAATACAATTAAGTTCACCAGCTCCGCTTCCACTTTTACCCATGCCCTGTGGCCTTTTGATTAGTGTAAGGGATCTCTTTGCATGGATGATTGTACTTCTGCTAAACAGGTCAAACAAAGAGACGGGTCGGGATGGAATGTTGCATGCTACCAGTGTTCCTCCTTTTTATACTCTGATGGTTGACATTCACAGATGGCAAAGAATGAAATTTAAACATAACTGGAGTTTGTTTGAGAAGGAAGATCTATGTTCATATCTTATTCTGATTATCCGCTTATTTAGGTTTGGCTGAGAACAGCTTGAATGTGTTTTCAAGCCTATCTTTCATCATCAGTAAAACATTATTTATGTGACCTCAGAGGCAATTACAAAGTCAAAACAAATACCCTAATATTTTGATTGTGGCAAAATCACCAGCCATGGTTTTGCAAAACATGGGTTCTAATTCTCCTTGGGAAGCGTTTCAAGTGTCCTCTTCACACCAGCAAACACTCCAGTCTAAAATAAGTGCATTAACCATTTCCCATGCACCGTCATTTTCCTGTTGCCCCCTACACATCCTGTCATGACAAGGCTGAAATTCAAACAAGCTGGCAGATCCAATACCTTAGAACAGACAGCAAGAACATTTTCTCACAGATAAAGAGAGTAGCAATCGAGATTGATAGAGCACCGCTGGATGTTGGAGTGATTTTCTTTCAACTGGAATGGAATGCTGTGTGTTTTATGTTATTTTTAAATCATCACTCTGTGTCTAATAAATCACAGTGTGTATTTATTTCATGAAAATAACTAAAAATATATTTTTATCATTTATTTCCCTGAGCCTCCTTTTGCCATTGAAGTGCTCAGTCTGATCGTGTGGGCATGTTGATACAAAATTGAAATATATTTACATACAGTACACAGCCCGGATTGGCTGATAGGATTGTCTAGACTCTAGACTAGAGCCTACCCCGCTTACCCCTTGAAAGTAGGAGGATACATAAGCAAATTAAAGATGACTGGTCATTGGTCAGAATAATGAGATCAGATTGCCAAAATCCCACCTGAACAGGCTAAAATTCCAGTCGTTTTTTATTTTATTTTTTAAAGCTCTTACACTAAAAGGGTATTAACATAATATTCACATTTTGATATCACAGGCTAATTCTCAGACACGACTTACTCGCTTTGGTTAGTGTGATGCCCTAAGGGCAAGTGAAGTGTTATTTTATGGGGAATCAGTATGTCTACTCTGCACAGTAGCCATACATGCCTTTCCACAAATTGCCAGACATGGTGTTTTATGTTTACACAATGTGATAATGTTAGATAAAGTCGTGCCCTAACATGTGGGAGGCACACTTTTCAGGTTATTCGACCACAGTGCCTCTCAAAGTCCTCTTGCAGCCATAAAGGCAGAGGAAAAACAAATACTCTAAAAGGCAACAACTGTGGGTGAAATCAGTAATACATTTTAAACACTTCCCTATTGGAAGATAGTCTGTAAGAGACATCATAGTGCCAGGGCATTATGAATTAAGGTAACATTTTGACATACATTTTATTTTTGCCATGATTGAGCCCAGTATGCTAGGGGTCATTATTAAATCATATTATCTACTGTTGTTAAGATTTATTTACGAATGCATATTTGAATAACACACAGTTACAGTATGACTATTTTCAGCTGCTATACAAACCTCTGTCCATTTTAACATAACTAAACAAGCTTATGTTTAGTTCACTTAACACCTCTAGTGGGGCAGTTAAGCTGATAAATCATTCACTTTTTGATAAAAGCACCAAATTTGGCAGAGATGCTGTTTAATGTACCCTTAAAATAATTAAATATGGAGCCACCACATATTTGGCCCCTATTTCACGTCAGAGAGACTGCTTTGAGGTAGTGGCACCAAATATGTCACAAAGCTTGATTTATGTACCCTGAAAAGATAGAGAAACCACAGATTTGGCCCCTGGGGGCTGTGGCAGCACTATTTATTAGTTCAGAATATTTGTGACAAACACACCAAATGTATTACAAAGCTATATTTATGTAGCCTGGAAACATTTAGATATGGCGCCATCACAGATTTAGCCCCTTAGAGCCATGGCAGCCATCTTACAAAATGGTACAGTTCTGAAGGCCTTTTTTTATAAACACACCAAATTTGGCACAGAGGTCAATTTAAGTACCCTAAAAAGATTTAGATATGGAGCCACCACAGATGTGGCCCCTGGGAGCCATGGCAGCCATCTTACTAAATGGCCGCAGACTGTACCAATATTTTACAAACCTTTAATATACTAAAAGTTATGGCCTATACTTCTTGGCCTTCTCCGGAAAACCCCAAAAATTTAGCAGTTACACACAGTATAAATCAACGAGGGTCAGATGGAAATACAGCAATCGTGTAGGCCAAATTGTAGACACATTATACTTATGGCGCCGCCACAGGTTCCCCTCGCTTCCTCTCGCTTCCAAGATGGCGTAGAAGTTCAGACGTCTTTGTTTTCGTCTTGTCGTGTCCCGTGTTTATATCTGTTTTTAACTTCGTATATATTTTTAAAAATATTTTTAACCACAGTTTCAACATAATATCCTGGAACCTGCCTCACCTAATGTGGTATGGATCTGCTATTTTCTATACTTTAGAACCGGAACCACCAACAGAAGCTAGCCAGCTACCTAGCTACTAGCTAATAGTCAGTTAGCCACGGCTAGCAGTCATCAGCTAATCTTAGCCTGGTCAACTCCTGCCAGTCTGCACAGCGCTTTTCAACCCAGAGCTTACCGGGCTGCTCTATTTCCACATCTCCGGTTTCCTACCGCAAGCTCTGAACCTTTTCACCTGGATCATCGCAGCTAGCTAGCTGCTATCCGAGTGGCTACCCCCCTGGCTAATGTCTCTGTCCCAAAACAAGCAGCAGTGAGCCTGGGAACTAGCCTCGAGCTAGGCCCATCCCCCGGCTAGCTGAAGAGGTCCATCCGCCACTCCTTGGGCTACAATACATATTTTGCCAATTGGCCTGGACCCCTTTTACTGCCGACACGGAACCCCGCTGATTCCAGCACGACTCGTCTACCGACATAATCTGCCCTAGGGGTGTCAACAGGGTCCTCCGTGGCAGCGTCCCCTAAAGGGCCATCTGCTAGCCTGCTAGCAGCGGCCCGCTAGCTGTTGAGCACATATCGGACTGCTAGCTGAAGAGGACCATCGGCCAATTTCTTGGGCTACAATACCTATTTTGCCAATTGGCCTGGACCCTTTTACTGCCTACACGGAGCCCTGCCAATCCAACACGACTGGTCTGCTGACGTAACCGTCCGAGGGGGCTACAACAGACTTCTTCCTACGCGATGTCTCCCCTAAGGCCCTTCTGCTAGCCTGCTATCCCCGGCCCGCTAGCTATCTGAATCGCCGTGTCTCCAGCTTGCCTAGCCGCCCACTGGTCCCTATAATCCCTCGGCTACGCATGCCTTTCCCTAATGTCAATATGTCTAGTCCATTACTGTTTTGGTTAGTGATAATTGTCTTATTTCACTGTAGAGACTAGAGACCTGCTCAATAGCCCTTTTGTTTCACCTCCCACACATGCGGTGACCTCACCTGGTCTAAATTATGTCTCTAGAGACAAAACCTCTCTCATCGTCAATCAATGCCTAGGTTTACCTCCACTGTATTCACATCCTACCATACCCTTGTCTGTACATTATGCCTTGAATGTATTCTTCCACGCCCAGAAACGTGTTTCTTTTACTCTCTGTTCCGAACACACTAGACAACCAGTTCTTATAGGCTTTAGCCATACCCTTATCCTACTCCTCCTCTGTTCCTCTGGTGATGCAGAGGTTAATCCAGGCCCTGCAGCACCTAGCTTCACTCCCATTCCCCAGGCACTCTCATTTGTTGATTTGTTGTCACCGTAAAAGCCTTGGTTTCATGCATGTTAACATTAGAAGCCTCCTCCCTAAGTTTTTTTACTCAATGCTTTAGCACACACTGCCAACCAGGATGTCCTAGCCGTGTCTGAATCCTGGCTTAGGAAGGCCACCAAAAATCCTGACATTTCCATCCCTAACTATAACATTTTCAGAGAAGATAGAACTGCCAAAGGGGGCGGAGTTGCAATCTACTGCAGAGACAGTCATGCTATCCTGGTCTGTGCCCAAACAATTCGAGCTTCTACTTCTAAAAATCCACCTTTCCCGAAACAAGTCTCTCACTGTTGCCGCTTGTTATAGACTACCTTCTGCCCCCAGCTATGTCCTGGACACCATATGTGAATTGATTGCCCCCCATCTATCTTCAGAGCTCGTACGGTTAGGTGACCTGAACTGGTACATGCTTAACACCCTGGCCATCCTACAATCTAAGCTAGATGCCCTCAATCTCACACAAATTATCAATAAACCTACCTGGTACAACCCCAAATCTGTAAACACTATTAGATATCATCCTGACCAACCCGCCCTCTAAATACACCTCTGCTGTCTTCAACCAGGATCTCAGTGATCACAGCCTCATTGCCTGCGTCCGTAATGGGTCTGCGGTCAAACAACCACCCCTCATCACTGTCAAACGCTCCCTAAAACCTGGGTATCCAGGAAGGATATTGACATCACTACATCAGTAAAGGATGCCTGCTTATTCTTTAAAAGGGCTTTCCTCAGCATATTAAATAAGCTTGCCCCATTCAAAAAATTTGGAACCAGGAACAGATATAGCCCTTGGTCCACTCCTGACCTGACTGCACATTGACCAGCACGAAAACATCCTGTGGCGTACTTCATTAGCATCGAATAGCCCCCGCGATATGCAACTTTTCAGGGATGTTAGGAACCAATATACACAGGCGGTTAGGAAAGCAAAGGCTAGCTTTTTCAAGCAGAAATTTGCATCCTGTAGCACAAACTCCCCAAAATTCTGGGACACTGTAAAGTCCATGGAGAATAAGAGCACCTCCTCCCAGCTGTCCACTGCACTGAGGCAAGGAAACAATGTCACCACCGATAAATCCACAATAATTGAGAATTTCAATAAGCATTTTTCTACGGCTGGCCATGCTTTCCACTTGGCTACCCCTACCCCAGTCAACAGCCCTGCACCCCCCACAGCAACTTGCCCAAACCTCCCCCATTTCCCCTTCACCCAAATCCAGATAGCTGATGTTCTGAAAGAGTCGCAAAATCTGGACCCCTACAAATCAGTTGGGCTAGACAATCTGGACCCTCTGTTTCTAAAATTATCCTCTGCAATTGTTGCAACCCCTATTACTAGCCTTTCAACCTCTCTTTCGTATCGTCTGAGATCCCCAATGATTGGAAATCTGCTGCGGTCATCCCCCCTCTTCAAAGGGGGAGACACTATATACCCAAACTGTTACAGACCTATATCTACCCTACCCTGCCTTTCTAAGGAAAGCCAAGTTAACAAACAGATCACCGACCATTTAGAATCCCACCGTACCTTCTCCGCTATGCAATCTGGTTTCCGAGCTGGTCATGGGTGCACCTCAGCCACGCTCAAGTTCCTAAACGATATCATAACCTCCATCGATCAAAGACAATACTGTGCAGCCGTATTCATCGACTTGGCCAAGGCTTTCGCTCTGTCAATCACCACATTCTTATCGGCAGACTCAACAGCCTTGGTTTCTCAAATGACTGCCTCGCCTGGTTCACCAACTATTTCTCAGACAGAGTTCAGTCTGTCAAACAGAGGCCCGGGCCTGTTGTCCGGGCCTCTAGCAGTCTCTATGGGGGTGCCACAGGGCTCAATTCTAGGGCCGACTCTTTTCTCTGTATACATCAATGATGTCGCTCTTGCTGCTGGTGAGTCTCTGATCCACCTCTACGCAGACAACACCATTCTGTATACATCTGTCCCTTCTTTGGACACTGTTAACTAACCTCCAGACGAGCTTCAATGCCACACAACTCTCCTTCCGTGGCCTCCAACTGCTCTTAAAGGCAAGTAAAACTAAATGCATGCTCTTCAACCGATCGCTGCACCCACCTGCCTGGCCGTCCAGCATCACTACTCTGGATGGTTCTGATTTAGAATATGTGGACAATAACAAATACCTAGGTGTCTGGTTAGACTGTAAACTCTCCTTCCAGACTCACATTAAGCATCTCCAATCCAAAATTAAATCTAGA
This sequence comes from Oncorhynchus tshawytscha, assembly GCF_018296145.1. Taxonomy (NCBI): domain Eukaryota; kingdom Metazoa; phylum Chordata; class Actinopteri; order Salmoniformes; family Salmonidae; genus Oncorhynchus; species Oncorhynchus tshawytscha. The sequence goes on from NC_056432.1 coordinate 54,766,731, forward strand.
ATCAGCTTCCTATTGCACAATAAAGCATCCTTCACTCATGCTGCCAAACATACCCTCGTAAAACTAACTATCCTACCAATCCTTGACTTCGGCAATGTAATTTATAAAATAGCCTCCAAAACTCTACTCAGCAAATTGGATGCAGTCTATCACTGTGCCACCCATTTTGTCACCAAAGCCCCATAAGCTACCCACCACTGCAACCTGTATGCTCTCGTTGGCTGGCCCTCGCTTCATATTCGTCGCCAAACCCACTGGCTCCAGGTCATCTATAAGTCTTTGCTAGGTAAAGCCCTGTCTTATCTCAACTCACTGGTCACCAAAGCAGCACCCACCCGTAGCACACGCTCCAGCAGGTATATTTCACTGGTCACCCCCAAAGCCTATTCCTCCTTTGGTTGCCTTTCCTTCCAGTTCTCTGCTGCCAATGACTGGAACGAATTGCAAAAATCACTGAAGCTGGAGACTCATATCTCCCTCACTAACTTTAAGCATCAGCTGTCAGAGCAGCTCACAGATCACTGCACCAGTACATAACCCTTCTGTAATAGCCCATCCAACTACCTCATCCCCATATTGTTATTTATTTTATCTCTCCTTTGCACCCCAGTATCTCTACTTGCACATTTATCTTCTGCACATCTATCACTCCAGGTTTAATTGCTAAATTGTAATTACTTCGCCACTACGGCCTATTTATTGCCTTACCTCCCTAATCTTACATCATTTGCACACACAGTATATTGATTTTTTTCCTATTGTGTTATTGACTGTACTTTCGCTTTTTCCATGTGTAACTCTGTCGTTTTTTGTGTCGCACTGCTTTGCTTTATCTTGGCCAGGTCGCAGTTGTAAACGAGAACTTGCTCTCATATGGCATACCTGGTTAAATAAAGGTGTAATAAAAAAATAAAAGTAAGGATTGCATCACTTAATATCCGCGTTGCGTTGTGCATAAGAACAGCCCTTAGCTATGGTATATTGGCCATTTATACAATGGGTGGATCTAATCCTGAATGCTGATTGGTTAAAACCGCATTCCAGTCGGTGTCTATTTCACAAGTTGCCACCAGCTAAACCTATGACATTAAAATGCTTATTTACTCTGACAGTGCAATCCATTGTCTCATCAGCCCAGCCAAGCAATTTATGAACTTAATCTTCACTATAAAAAGCATCTAGACATTATCTCACATTTTTATAGACTACCATTTAGTTTTCAACAGCGGAGATTTACATAAACCTTGCTTTCTGTCTCTCCAACATTTGCAAGATTGTTTCAATAATCAAATTCGATCTCCTGCTGTCCCATAGTAATGAATGTGTTGTGAGTCGGGACGAGACAGACAGGCAGGCAGCGTTTCTCAGCCAGTCTAAATCTTGATTCAGCTGGCATAATTTTTATGGATATATACAAAAAATGCAAAACGCAGCTAATTTGCAGTCTTTCCAAGGGCTAGCTTGAAGTGATTGTGTTACTGTAGCTGTGTGGTTGGCTAGCCCCTCCGAACAACAGTGTCCTGAAGAGTGAGCACATTTTCTATGCCAGGCAAAATCGCGCCTCATCAGCTTGTAGTTATGGATATATCCAAGTACATGTCACTAGAAAACAGCTTAAACAAATGCAAATGCAGCTACTTTGCTGTTATTCTGGCTGCACTTTTTGATGTGACTGTAAGTTAGCCGTAGTTGGCTAGCTAGCAAGCAAGGGATAAGAACATTGCCAGCCAGTATGAACAACTTTGTCTTGGGCCTGCCAATATATCCTCAAAACACCGGCATCTTAGGTATTATCACTTAAATACCACACCCCCTCGGGCCTTGTTGCTTAGATATACCACAGCTAAGGGCTTGTAACAATGGTTAATATTATAACACAGTTAATGTAATAAAATGTTGAACGGGTAGCGTAATACATTTCTCTGCTTAATGTAAATAGTTTGCAGTAGATTACAAACATATGAGCTAAACAGACTACGGGAAACCCGGGAAGAAATATCTCTACAGCCATCAAACAGGCAAAGCATCTATACAGGACTAAGCCTACACCCATGCTCGTCGGATGAGCTAAATACCAGATAGCTACTTCTCTGCTCGCTTCGAGGCAAGTAACACTGATACATGCATGAGAGCATCATGTATTCCGGACGACTGTGTGATCACGCTCTCCATAGCCGAACATTCACAAGGCCGCAGGGCCAGATGGATTACCAGGACGTGTACTCCGAGCATGCGCTACCAACTGGCAAGTGTCTTCACTGACATTTTTATGATTATTTTTTTAAATTATTATTTTTACCCCCTTTTTCTCCCCAATTTCGTAGTATCCAATTATTAGTAGTTACTGTCTTGTCTCATCGCTACAACTCCCGTACGGGCTCGGGTGAGACGAAGGTCGAGAGCCATGCATCCTCCAAAACACAACTCAACCACGCCGCACTGCTTCTTTAACACAGCGCGCATCCAACCCGGAAGCCAGCCGCACCAATGTGTCGGAGGAATCACTGTACACCTAGCGACCTGATCAGCACACACTGCGCACGGCCCTCCACAGGAGTCGCTAGTACGCGATGAGACAAGGATATCCCTACCGGCCAAACCCTCCCTAACCCGGACGACGCTAGGTCAATTGTGCGTCACCCCATGGACCTCCCAGGTCACGACCGGCTGCGACAGATCCTGGGCTCGAACCCAGAGTCTCTGGTGGCACAGACCACTGTGCCACCCGGGAGGCCTACACTGACATTTTCAACCTCTCCCTGTCTGAGCCTGTAATACCATCATGTTTCAAGCAGACCACCCAAGTCCCTGTGCCCAAGAGCACTAAGGTAACTTGCCCAAAGCCTACCAACCAGTAGCACTCACATCTGTAGCCATGAAGTGCTTTGAAAGGCTGGTCATGGCTCACATCAACACCATTAACCCAGAAACCCTAGACCAACTCCATCCCAGATGATGCAATGTCTATTGCACTCCACACTGCCCTTTCCCACCTGGACAAAAGGAACACATATGTGAGAATGATATTCATTGACTACAACTCAGCATTCAACACCATAGTGCCCTCAAAGCTCATCACTAAGCTAAGGACCCTGGGACTAAACACCTCCCTCTGCAACTGGATCCTGGACATCCTGATGGGCCACCCCCAGGTGGTAAGGGTAGGTAATAACACATCCGCCACGCTGATCCTCAACACGGGGACCCCTCAGGGGTGCGTGCTCAGTCCCCTCCTGTACTCCCTGTTTACTCGTGACTGCATTGCCAGGCATGACTCCAACACCATCATTAAGTTTGCCGATGACACAACAGTGGTAGTCCTGATCACCGACAACGACGAGACAGCCTATAGGAAGGAGGTCAGAGACCTGGCCATGTGGTGCCAGGACAACAACCTCTCACTCAATGTGATCAAGACAAAGGAGATGATTGTGGACTACAGGAAAAAGATGACCGAGCACGCCCCCATTCTCATCGACGGGGCTGTAGTGGAGCAGGTTGAGAGCTTCAAGTTCCTTGGTGTCCGTATCACCAACAAACTTACATTGTCCAAGCACACCAAGACAGTCGTGAACAGGGCACAACAAAACCTATTCCCCTTCAGGAGACTGAAAATATTTGGCATGGGTCCTCAGATCCTCAAAAGGTTCTACAGCTGCACCATCAAGAGCATCCTGACTGGTTGCTTCACTGCCTGGTATGGCCACTGCTCGGCCTCCGACTGCAAGGCACTACAGACGGTAGTACGTACGGCCCAGTACATCACCAGGGCCAAGCTTCCTGCCATCCAGGACCTCTATACCAGGCGGTGTCAGAGGAAGGCCCTAAAAATGGTCAAAGACTTCATCCACCCTACTCATAGACTATTCTCTCTGCTACTGCATGGCAAGCTGTACTCGAGCTCCATACCAAAATCAATGTTTGTATGTATTTCTTGCCTCAATTTGATACACATACCACCACTAACCAATTACAAACACTACAGTGTGTGTGTGTGTGTGTGTGTGTGTGTGTGTGTGTGTGTGTGTGTGTGTGTGTGTGTGTGTGTGTGTGTGTGTGTGTGTGTGTGTGTGTGTGTGTGTGCGTGCGTGTCTGTACTTGTTACTTGTTCTATAAGATATACTGAACATGAAATTTATATCAAAACATTTCTCATTCTGTTCCAAAATTGACCTAGTTATGACACCCCTTTAAAAAAAAACTAAAGTCACAGACATACAAGAAAGTATGATAGTCCTGATCATCTCAATTAACAGTAAAACAGACTTAGAGGCTCTATCGGCTGCCTCTGTGGTGGTCTTGATGGAATTCCGCCTGTTGGCCCCTGCGATGACCACACACACACACACACACACACACACACACACACACACACGTTCTCAGGTAACACTATACTTGATTATAGATAGTCATTCATAGCACCTTTATGAAACCAGTCATGACATCATTGGATAGAGATTTTCAACAAAAAAAAGTTTCAATGTACAACATTTTTGATGTCACATTATCCAACCCCTGACACACCAAACACAAAACAGGCTGTGTATCATGATGAGTAACCTTGCTTGAGACCCGTGTTAGAATCGAGTCTGTACAAGGATGGGTATCTTCTAGGAAGGGGAAGTCAAAGGGGGGTGAAGTGTAACAGAGGTGGTTTGGTAGTTTCATGTTGAGTGCATGTTGACCTGAAGACTTGCGTTAGTTCCCCCGAGATTAAGAAGATTACACCTTGGAACCATTTCAAATCAAATCAAATCAAATTTTATTTGTCACATACACATGGTTAGCAGATGTTAATGCGAGTGTAGCGAAATGCTTGTGCTTCTAGTTCCGACAATGCAGTAATAACAAACAAGTAATCTAACTAACAATTCCAAAAAAACTACTGTCTTATACACAGTGTAAGGGGATAAGGAATATGTACATAAGGATATATGAATGAGTGATGGTACAGAGCAGCATAGGCAAGATACAGTAGATGATATCGAGTACAGTATATACATATGAGATGAGTATGTAAACCAAGTGGCATAGTTAAAGTGGCTAGTGATACATGTGTTACATAAGGATGCAGTCGATGATATAGAGTACAGTATCTACGTATGCATATGAGATGAATAATGTAGGGTAAGTAACATTATATAAGGTAGCATTGTTTAAAGTGGCTAGTGATATATTTACATCATTTCCCATCAATTCCCATTATTAAAGTGGCTGGAGTAGAGTCAGTGTCATTGACAGTGTGTTGGCAGTAGCCACTCAATGTTAGTGGTGGCTGTTTAACAGTCTGATGGCCTTGAGATAGAAGCTGTTTTTCAGTCTCTCGGTCCCAGCTTTGATGCACCTGTACTGACCTCGCCTTCTGGATGACAGCGGGGTGAACAGGTAGTGGCTCGGGTGGTTGATGTCCTTGATGATCTTTATGGCCTTCCTGTAGCATCGGGTGGTGTAGGTGTCCTGGAGGGCAGGTAGTTTGCCCCCGGTGATGCGTTGTGCAGACCTCACTACCCTCTGGAGAGCCTTACGGTTGAGGGCGGTGCAGTTGCCATACCAGGCGGTGATACAGCCCGCCAGGATGCTCTCGATTGTGCATCTGTAGAAGTTTGTGAATGCTTTTGGTGACAAGCCGAATTTCTTCAGCCTCCTGAGGTTGAAGAGGCGCTGCTGCGCCTTCCTCACGATGCTGTCTGTGTGAGTGGACCAATTCAGTTTGTCTGTGATGTGTGTGCCGAGGAACTTAAAACTTGCTACCCTCTCCACTACTGTTCCATCGATGTGGATGGTCAAGGGCACAACATTTGACATATTTAGCAGACATTCTTATCCAGAGCAAATTACAGTACTGAGTGGATACATTTTTATATATTTCTTTTAATGGTCTCCATTTGGAATTGAACCCACAACCCTGACATTGAAAGCACCATGCTCTACCAACTGAGTTACAACGGCAGGAGATAGCATCTAAGATTGGATACCAGCAACCTCCAGTTGCAGGGTCACATTCACTAGATTTTTCCCATCAGACTCAGAATTTAAACCAGCATAGTTCAGCAAGGTAACAAGAGGCCCCAGGACACCAGCAACTGTCTGGTTCACACCCCCCAGATTGTTTCTGTCAGTCCTGGGATTCAAACTGGCATCCTTCCAGTTACTGGCCTGCCACTCTATCCTCTTTAGGTATCAAGACATGTTACTCAACACAAAAGCATGTTTTACGCTCCACCACACATTTCACCTCCTCCTCACAAATCTGGGTCACGTCACCAACAGGACAGACTGGTTTCTAACGTAGCTCTTCTTCAAGCCACAAGACTGCATCACACTGATAAGCTTAAGTATAGGCATAATCTAGGTCTTCAGTTCTAAGCTCTCAGACAAGTTTACTCCACACCTACAGTCATGGACAAAACTTTTGAGAATGACACAAACATTCATTTTCACAAAGTCTGCTGCCTCAGTTTGTATGATGGCAATTTGCATATACTCCAGAATGTTATGAAGAATGATCAGATGAATTGCAATTAATTGCAAAGTCCCTCTTTGCCATGCAAATGAACTGAATCCCCCCAAAACATTGCCACTGCATTTCAGCCCTGCCACAAAAAGACCAGCTGACAGAGATGGCCGCCTCGCTTCGCGTTCCTAGGAAACTATGCAGTTTTTAGTTTTTTTACGTGTTATTTCTTACATTAGTACCCCAGGTCATCTTAGGTTTCATTACATACAGTCGAGAAGAACTACTGAATATAAGATTAGCGTCAACTCACCATCAGTACGACCAAGAATATGTTTTTCGCGACGCGGATCCTGTGTTCTGCCTTACAAACAGGACAACGGAGTGGATTCCATGCAGCGACCCAAAAAAACGACTCCGAAAAAGAGGGAAACGAGGCGGTCTTCTGGTCAGACTCCGGAGACGGGCACACCGTGCACCACTCCCTAGCATTCTTCTCGCCAATGTCCAGTCTCTTGACAACAAGGTTGATGAAATCCGAGCAAGGGTAGCATTCCAGAGGGACATCAGAGACTGTAACGTTCTTTGCTTCACGGAAACATGGCTCACTGGAGAGACGCTATCCGAGGCGGTGCAGCCAACGGGTTTCTCCACGCATGGCGCCGACAGAAACAAACATCTTTCTGGTAAGAAGAGGGGCGGGGGCGTATGCCTTATGACTAACGTGACATGGTGTGATGAAAGAAACATACAGGAACTCAAATCCTTCTGTTCACCTGATTTAGAATTCCTCACAATCAAATGTAGACCGCATTATCTACCAAGAGAATTCTCTTCGATTATAATCACAGCCGTATATATCCCCCCCAAGCAGACACATCGATGGCTCTGGACAAACTTTATTAAACTCTCTGCAAACTGGAAACGATTTATCCGGAGGCTGCATTCATTGTAGCTGGGGATTTTAACAAGGCTAATCTGAAAACAAGACTCCCTAAATTTTATCAGCATATCGATTGCGCAACCAGGGGTGGAAAGACCTTGGATCATTGTTACTCTAACTTCCGCGACACATATAAGGCCCTGCCCCGCCCCCCTTTCGGAAAAGCTGACCACGACTCCATTTTGTTGATCCCTGCCTACAGACAGAAACTAAAACAAGAGGCTCCCACGCTGAGGTCTGTCCAACGCTGGTCCGACCAAGCTGACTCCACACTCCAAGACTGCTTCCATCACGTGGACTGGGACATGTTTCGTATTGCGTCAGATAACAATATTGACGAATACGCTGATTCGGTGTGCGAGTTCATTAGAACGTGCGTTGAAGATGTTGTTCCCATAGCAACGATTAAAACATTCCCTAACCAGAAACCGTGGATTGATGGCAGCATTCGTGTGAAACTGAAAGCGCGAACCACTGCTTTTAATCAGGGCAAGGTGTCTGGTAACATGACTAAATACAAACAGTGCAGCTATTCCCTCCGCAAGGCTATCAAACAAGCTAAGCGTCAGTACAGAGACAAAGTAGAATCTCAATTCAACGGCTCAGACACAAGAGGCATGTGGCAGGGTCTACAGTCAATCACGGACTACAGGAAGAAATCCAGCCCAGTCACGGACCAGGATGTCTTGCTCCCAGGCAGACTAAATAACTTTTTGCCCGCTTTGAGGACAATACACTGCCACTGACACGGCCTGCAATGAAAACATGCGGTCTCTCCTTCACTGCAGCCGAGGTGAGTAAGACATTTAAACGTGTTAACCCTCGCAAGGCTGCAGGCCCAGACGGCATCCCCAGCTGCACCCTCAGAGCATGCGCAGACCAGCTGGCCGGTGTGTTTACGGACATATTCAATCAATCCCTATACCAGTCTGCTGTTCCCACATGCTTCAAGAGGGCCACCATTGTTCCTGTTCCCAAGAAAGCTAAGGTAACTGAGCTAAACGACTACCGCCCCGTAGCACTCACATCCGTCATCATGAAGTGCTTTGAGAGACTAGTCAAGGACCATATCACCTCCACCCTACCTGACACCCTAGACCCACTCCAATTTGCTTACCGCCCAAATAGGTCCACAGACGATGCAATCTCAACCACACTGCACACTGCCCTAACCCATCTGGACAAGAGGAATACCTATGTGAGAATGCTGTTCATCGACTACAGCTCGGCATTCAACACCATAGTACCCTCCAAGCTCGTCATCAAGCTCAAGACCCTGGGTCTCGACCCCGCCCTGTGCAACTGGGTACTGGACTTCCTGACGGGCCGCCCCCAGGTGGTGAGGGTAGGCAACAACATCTCCTCCCCGCTGATCCTCAACACTGGGGCCCCACAAGGGTGCGTTCTGAGCCCTCTCCTGTACTCCCTGTTCACCCACGACTGCGTGGCCACGCACGCCTCCAACTCAATCATCAAGTTTGCGGACGACACAACAGTGGTAGGCTTGATTACCAACAACGACGAGACGGCCTACAGGGAGGAGGTGAGGGCCCTCGGAGTGTGGTGTCAGGAAAATAACCTCACACTCAACGTCAACAAAACTAAGGAGATGATTGTGGACTTCAGGAAACAGCAGAGGGAACACCCCCTATCCACATCGATGGAACAGTAGTGGAGAGGGTAGCAAGTTTTAAGTTCCTCGGCATACACATCACAGACAAACTGAATTGGTCCACTCACACAGACAGCATCGTGAAGAAGGCGCAGCAGCGCCTCTTCAACCTCAGGAGGCTGAAGAAATTCGGCTTGTCACCAAAAGCACTCACAAACTTCTACAGATGCACAATCGAGAGCATCCTGGCGGGCTGTATCACCGCCTGGTACGGCAACTGCTCCGCCCTCAACCGTAAGGCTCTCCAGAGGGTAGTGAGGTCTGCACAACGCATCACCGGGGGCAAACTACCTGCCCTCCAGGACACCTACACCACCCGATGTTACAGGAAGGCCATAAAGATCATCAAGGACATCAACCACCCGAGCCACTGCCTGTTCACCCCGCTATCATCCAAAAGGCGAGGTCAGTACAGGTGCATCAAAGCTGGGACCAAGAGACTGAAAAACAGCTTCTATCTCAAGGCCATCAGACTGTTAAACAGCCACCACTAACATTGAGTGGTTGCTGCCAACACACTGACAATGACACTGACTCAACTCCATCCACTTTAATAATGGGAATTGATGGGAAATGATGTAAATATATAAACAATGCTACCTTATATAATGTTACTTACCCTACATTATTCATCTCTTATGCATACGTATATACTGTACTCTATATCATCGACTGCATCCTTATGTAATACATGTATCACTAGCCACTTTAACTATGCCACTTTGTTTACATACTCATCTCATATGTATATACTGTACTCGATATCAGCTACTGTATCTTGCCTATGCTGCTCTGTACCATCACTCATTCATATATCCTTATGTACATATTCTTTATCCCCTTACACTGTGTATAAGACAGTAGTTTTGGAATTGTTAGTTAGATTACTTGTTGGTTATTACTGCATTGTCGGAACTAGAAGCACAAGCATTTTGCTACACTCGCATTAACATCTGCTAACCATGTGTATGTGACAAATAACATTTGATTTGATGTCAGTGATTCTCTCGTTAATACAGGTGTGTGTTGATGACGAAAAGGCTGGAGATCACTCTGTCATGCTGATTGAGTTCGAATAACAGACTGGAAGCTTCAAAAGGAGGGTGGTGCTTGGAATCATTGCTCTTCTTCTGTCAACCATGGTTACCTCCAAGGAAACACGTGCCGTCATCATTGCTTTGCACAAAAAGGGCTTCACAGGCAGGGATATTGCTGCCAGTAAGATTGCACCTAAATCAACCATTTATCTGATCATCAAGAACTTCAAGGAAAAAAAATAAAAAATAATAGCCAGTCAGCATTGAGCTAAACTGAGTGAGCTCAACTGTGAATGGTCCTGGCGCACCAAAAGAAAGGGTCAAGGGAAGCCAGTTTGAATTTGGCTTCACACCAATCACATCAAAAGCAAAAATTAATTGACAGAAAAAAGTTTAATTGTTGCATCCCATTGTGTTGTTGTTCTCTGGTGGCTAACTAGACAGATAAAATTGTCCCTTTCCTAAATTAGCCATGGATATGGATGGAAATAGGGATTTGGACTTGCGGTTTTACTTTAATTCTCCATACTGGCCAATGATCATAATGGCGGCTCTGATCCAACCATACATTCATGCATTGTGTCCCTGGCCTGAGAGGATGGAAGTTCAATATGTAGCTAGATGTAGTAGGCTAATGTTAACTAGTTGGCTCATCGTTGCCCATGAAGCTAGGCTATTGATCAAGCATTTTAGCCAGGTAGCCCAGGACAACAAAAGAGAGTCATTGACCCTTTTGTCAACATGAAAGAGAGGAGGATGGCATTGGCAATTCTCTACTGGCAAGTGAGTGTTTGTAATACAGGTTGAGTCTGTATGTGTTGGTACCAGTATGTGTGTTTTGGTAAACACTTTAAATGAAGGGGGTATACATAATTCATACAAAACACCTTCATGAAACCATTCAAAACTCCTTGGTGAATGTTGCAGTATCATTCATAATATCCTCCATAACACATTTATACAACATTATTCATATGTAACTGTCACACACAGGGGCGAAAATCTGATATCAACTTTGGAGGGGACAATTACAGGACATTTTCTCAAGAGCAATTCCTGAGGGGGACACCAAAAGTAGTGCTGTAACACAGCCTACGTTGTAATATGTTAAAATGTATATTGAGGAACCATAATTACTACTACTGGAAAATTGATAGGTACAGTAGTTAACTGAAGGGTTGTCCCAACTTGTTCAAATGTTTAAATAATTATAATACTGCTAATAATAATAGTTATAGCAGTGTTCCTTATCAGTCCAGTATGTATGCAGGTATTTGTATTTACAACCAGCAATACCAAGAAAGGCCAGTAGGTGGCAATGGTACTGTATGAGTGCAGTTTTCATAAATACAATGAACATGGCGTGTGCTCATCTAAAAGACTCTCCATTGAGAACCATCAAAGTTGGTCTCCGTATTGAATTTACCTTTTTATTTTACTTTTCTAATACATTTATAAAGTTAAATATTAAATATGTGCCACTGGCCTGAGTGTACTACAATAGCTTTACAAGAGCAAAACATTCCAAATAAGTACAGTTCTAAAAGCGAAAGAACTACTTCAATGAATAACCCAAACAAATCACAAAAATATCCTTCAAAATTACGTATTTATTGTTCAGTCAGCGTCTCAACACTTCAAATAGCAGCTATGGACAAGTATGTCACACAAAGTATGCAATCGTAAATAAAATAAGATAAAATAACAAAATGTACTGTCATGTAGCCTAGTGGTTAGAGTGTTGGACTAGTAACCGGAAGGTTGCAAGTTCAAACCCCTCTGTCGTTCTGCCCCTGAACAGGCAGTTAACCCACTGTTCCTAGGCTGTCATTGAAAATAAGAATTTGTTCTTAACTGACTTGCCTAGTTAAATAACTAAACAAAAGGACAAATATCATACTATACACCAGGGGTTCTCAAACAGGGGTCTGTGGTCCCTGGTGTAATTTCAAGGGGTCTGTTAAATAAAAAAGTGTAATGAATGTATTCAGCACAAGGATTTCAGTAACTTTGCATATAATATAGGGGGTGGAGGTTCCTGAGGACCACTCAAAACCTTGCCCACCTTGCCTCAATATATGCAGGGGTTCCAGTACCCAAAAAAGGTTGAGAACCACTGCTATAACACACTACTGAACAAAAGAACCAAACATGTTTGCGGGTTTCAATGGATCCAAAAAATTGCTCGCAGATATTTCCCTCTAGACCATCCAGTCTGCCTTTATGTACATTACAGACAATTATGCCGCTCAGTTTCTCTTGGCACATGCTGGCCAATAGACAAGTCTTTAACCTGCGGAGTGCACTGAAACCCCTCTCAGCCTCACATGAAGACACTGGCACCACAAAAAAAAAATACTGATCAGCACCTCAACTTGGTCAACCAACCCCCGCAACTCCACTGGAAGCCTCCTGAGGACCTCTGCTGCCTCCCCACCACTGCTACAGGGGTATTTGTTGCAAAAGAGAGGCAACTGCACTGAAAGAGAATCCATGTTCAGCTCAGGGTACTGATCTAGAGACTCATCCAACTCCCCCGTGAGAAGCGCTCTTTCCAACTTTTGCAGGACGTTTAGACTGTCCTGGTCAAAACTGTCGCCAAACTGAACCTCCATACCATCCAACACTTGAACTAATTCTGCCCTATAGTGATCCACTGCTTGCCAGCAAAACGTTTTGAGTGTATCTCAATGGATTCAATCATTGTTGTTGCTTTCTCATACAGTGCAAGGTAGCTTTCGTAATTTCTGCTGTTTACCCCACGCACTGGATAACTGGGCACTGATTGGATTTAGCTGGTGTGCTGTTACAGTTACACAGTGGCGGTGGGTTTGGCCATTTTGATGTGCTGTGAATTTTTCAATGGCTTTTCTCCAGTTCCTAAATCCTGCACTAATGAAGGTAGCATCCGCTCTTTGGCCAAAAGATGGCTGGCTTGAAAACCCTTGGCTACAGTGAAAAGAGTTTGCGGTTCTATAAATTGTGGGTGTGGCTGATATGGTTATGTGCCATCACTGAGGTAACTAGACAATGCTGTGCCACTGTCCCTAATACTGGTTCTGCTGACAACAAGGTTGACACCTGGTCCTGCCGTGGCTGTGACAGTGTCCTCTGAAGTCTCTCTCCCTGGCTCTTTCCCTTTCACCACCCTCACTGACTCAGTCTGTCTCCTAGAAAATAAATAAGGTGTTTGCCACACTCCTAACTACCGGTACCCAAAACTACACAATTAATCACAACAGCAACACCCTTGCCTTAAACACATCTTAGTTCAGTCACCAGTTTAAGTTGAGAGTGGGGGTATCCATGACATTTTTCAATAAAGTCCCAATTTTACAAGTCTAAAAAAGAGAGAACCTTTCATAATGTTGCCAAACAAAGACTCAACAAACTTACCTGAGACTCCCTGTCCCTGCCCATCTGTACCCAGCTCTGCTGTCTGTGTGCCATCTGTTGCCTGCTCTGCCTGATGACATCATTGTGAAACATTTCCATTAGCATTTCTCTTCATTCTTATGAACATTTTAGTCTGAGATATTAGTCTACTAGGGGGTTCTTACTTTGCGTTTTGGTGTACTGAAAAATACTCTAATGTCCATCTTTTTTCTGCCATTTTTCTACCTGGCTGGCTACACACACACACAGTGTGCAGGTTATTTACAGGAGGAGATGGGCTTCCATCATCTATTATATTCTATCATTGTATAATGGGCTTCAATCTAAAGGTAGCTAGCTAGTTAGCTAGCAAATGTGAAACGGATTGCAGTGACAAGGGTTGACAGCTGTATGAGTTCACCATTTACACAACGTATGCTCCAACCTTTTGTAATTTTAATATAGTTTGTTTTATATTGGCTGGCTTCCAACAATAGCTGAATTTGCAGAGCTAGTGAGCACCAATTCCGTTTCTGTGGTGTTTGCTATAATCTTTGCTATCGTCAGTTTACTCGAAGATTGGCACACAGGTGCTTCAAAGTCCCCTACCGACAATTTAGCTTTTGCAACGAGAACATTAAATATATTTAAGACAATGGTAGAAGAGAGTGTAGTTCTGTTCAGTTTGGAGTTCAGTTTATCGCTAACCTGAGCACAGGGACTTCGAAGCACTACAGCTGCATGCTGATCTTGGAATAAACTGACGATAGCAAAGATTCCATCTTTGACGACGCCATATAAATGAAAGAGGTACTAGCTAGCTAGCAAACGCTTGCTTTAGTTTGGGCGCCAGCGCTGCAAATTCAGCTATTCTGTGTGAACCCTGCCAACATTAAACAACATCGCTATGGTGCGATTGACTGGATTAACCTCACGTTAGTTACAGTGGGGAGAACAAGTATTTGATATACTGCCGATTTTGAAGGTTTTCCTACTTACAAAGCATGTAGAGGTCTGTAATTTTTATCATAGGTACACTTCAACTGTGAGAGACGGAATCTAAAACAAACATCCAGAAAATCACATTGTATGATTTTAAAGTAATTCATTTGCATTTTATTGCATGACATAAGTATTTGATCACCTACCAACCAGTAAGAATTCCGTCTCTCACAAACCTGTTAGTTTTTCTTTAAGAAGCCCTCCTGTTCTCCACTCATTACCTGAATTAGCTGCACCTGTTTGAACTCATTACCTGTATAAAAGACACCTGTCCACACACTCAATCAAACAGACTCCAACCTCTCCACAATGGCCAAGACTAGGAAGCTGTGTAAGGACATCAGGGATAAAATTGTAGACCTGCACAAGGCTGGGATGGGCTACAGGACAATAGGCAAGCAGCTTGGTGAGAAGGCAACAACAGTTGGCGCAATTATAAGAAAATGGAAGAAGTTCAAGATGACGGTCAATCTCCCTCGGTCTGGATCTACATGCAAGATCTCACCTCGTGGGGCATCAATGATCATGAGGAAGGTGAGGGATCAGCCCAGAATTACACGGCAGGACCTGGTCAATGACCTGAAGAGAGCTGGGACCACAGTCTCAAAGCAAACCATTAGGTACACACTACGCCGTCATCGATTAAAATCCTGCAGCGCATGTCCAGGCCCGTCTGAAGTTTGCCAATGACCATCTGGATGATCCAGAGGAGGAATGGGAGAAGGTCATGTGGTCTGGTGAGACAAAAATAGAGCTTTTTGGTCTAAACTCCACTCGCCGTGTTTGGAGGAAGAAGAAGGATGAGTAGAACCCCAAGAACACCATCCCAACTGTGAAGCATGGAGGTGGAAACATCATTCTTTGGGGATGCTTTTCTGCAAAGGGGACAGGATGATTGCACTGTATTGAGGGGAGGATGGATGGGGCCATGTATCACGAGATCTTGGCCAACAACCTCCTTCCCTCAGTAAGAGCATTGAAGATGGGTCGTGGCTGGGTCTTCCAGCATGACAACGACCCGAAACACACAGCCAGGGCAACTAAGGAGTGGCTCCGTAAGAAGCATCTCAAGGTCCTGGAGTGGCCTAGCCAGTCTCCAGACCTACCCAATAGAAAATCTTTGGAGGGAGCTGAAAGTCCATATTGCCCAGCGACAGCCCCGAAACCTGAAGGATCTGAAGAAGGTCTGTATGGAGGAGTGGGCCAAAATCCCTGCTGCAGTGTGTGCAAATCTGGTCAAGAACTACAGGAAACGTATGAAGGCGGCCAAATGAGGTGTTGGCTTTAGGGATGATCAGTGAGATACACCTGCTGGAGCGCGTGCTACGGATGGGTGTTGCCATCGTAACCAGTGAACTGAGATAAGGCGGAGCTTTACCTAGCATGGACTTGTAGATGACCTGGAGCCAGTGGGTCTGGCGACGAATATGTAGCGAGGGCCAGCCGACTAGAGCATACAAGTCGCAGTGGTGGGTGGTATAAGGTGCTTTAGTGACAAAACGGATGGCACTGTGATAAACTGCATCCAGTTTGCTGAGTAGAGTGTTGGAAGCAATTTTGTAGATGACATCGCCGAAGTCGAGGATCGGTAGGATAGTCAGTTTTACTAGGGTAAGTTTGGCGGCGTGAGTGAAGGAGGCTTTGTTGCGGAATAGAAAGCCGACTCTTGATTTGATTTTCGATTGGAGATGTTTGATATGAGTCTGGAAGGAGAGTTTACAGTCTAGCCAGACACCTAGGTACTTATAGATGTCCACATATTCAAGGTCGGAACCATCCAGGGTGGTGATGCTGGTCAGGCGTGCGGGTGCAGGCAGCGAACGGTTGAAAAGCATGCATTTGGTTTTACTAGCGTTTAAGAGCAGTTGGAGGCCACGGAAGGAGTGTTGTATGGCATTGAAGCTTGTTTGGAGGTTAGATAGCGCAGTGTCCAAGGACGGGCCGGAAGTATATAGAATGGTGTCGTCTGCGTAGAGGTGGATCAGGGAATCGCCCGCAGCAAGAGCAACATCATTGATATATACAGAGAAAAGAGTCGGCCCGAGGATTGAACCCTGTGGCACCCCCATAGAGACTGCCAGAGGACCGGACAGCATGCCCTCCGATTTGACACACTGAACTCTGTCTGCAAAGTAATTGGTGAACCAGGCAAGGCAGTCATCCGAAAAACCGAGGCTACTGAGTCTGCCGATAAGAATATGGTGATTGACAGAGTCGAAAGCCTTGGCAAGGTCGATGAAGACGGCTGCACAGTACTGTCTTTTATCGATGGCGGTTATGATATCGTTTATTACCTTGAGCGTGGCTGAGGTACACCCGTGACCGGCTCGGAAACCAGATTGCACAGCGAAGAAGGTACGGTGGGATTCGAGATGGTCAGTGACCTGTTTGTTGACGTGGCTTTCGAAGACCTTAGATAGGCAGGGCAGGATGGATATAGGTCTGTAACAGTTTGGGCCCAGGGTGTCTCCCCCTTTGAAGAGGGGGATGACTGCGGCAGCTTTCCAATCCTTGGGGATCTCAGACGATATGAAAGAGAGGTTGAACAGGCTGGTAATAGGGGTTGCGACAATGGCGGCGGATAGTTTCAGAAATAGAGGGTCCAGATTGTCAAGCCCAGCTGATCTGTACGGGTCCAGGTTTTGCAGCTCTTTCAGAACATCTGCTATCTGGATTTGGGTAAAGGAGAACCTGGAGAGGCTTGGGCGAGTAGCTGCGGGGGGGGGCGGCGCTGTTGGCCGAGGTTGGAGTAGCCAGGCGGAAGGCATGGCCAGCTGTTGAGAAATGCTTGTTGAAGTTTTCGATAATCATGGATTTATCGGTGGTGGCCGTGTTACCTAGCCTCAGTGCAGTGGGCAGCAGGGAGGAGGTGCTCTTGTTCTCCATGGACTTCACAGTGTCCCAGAACTTTTTGGAGTTGGAGCTACAGGATGCAAACTTCTGCCTGAAGAAGCTGGCCTTAGCTTTCCTGACTGACTGCGTGTATTGGTTCCTGACTTCCCTGAACAGTTCCATATCGCGGGGACTATTCGATGCTATTGCAGTCCGCCACAGGATATTTTTGTGCTGGTCGAGGGCAGTCAGGTCTGGAGTGAACCAAGGGCTATATCTGTTCTTAGTTCTGCATTTTTTGAACGGAGCATGCTTATCTAAAATGGTGAGGAAGTTACTTTTAAAGAATGACCAGGCATCCTCAACTGACGGGATGAGGTCAATGTCCTTCCAGGATACCCGGGCCAGGTCGATTAGAAAGGCCTGCTCACAGAAGTGTTTTAGGGAACGTTTGACAGTGATGAGGGGTGGTCGTTTGACTGCGGCTCCGTAGCGGATACAGGCAATGAGGCAGTGATCGCTGAGATCCTGGTTGAAGACAGCAGAGGTGTATTTGGAGGGCCAGTTGGTCAGGATGACGTCTATGAGGGTGCCCTTGTTTACAGATTTAGGGTTGTACCTGGTGGGTTCCTTGATGATTTGTGTGAGATTGAGGGCATCTAGCTTAGATTGTAGGACTACCGGGGTGTTAAGCATATCCCAGTTTAGGTCACCTAACAGAACAAACTCTGAAGCTAGATAGGGGCGATCAATTCACAAATGGTGTCCAGGGCACAGCTGGGAGCTGAGGGGGGTCGGTAGCAGGTGGCAACAGTGAGAGACTTATTTCTGGAGAGAGTAATTTTCTAAATTAGTAGTTCGAACTGTTTGGGTATGGACCTGGAAAGTATGACATTACTTTGAAGGCTATCTCTGCAGTAAACTGCAACTCCTCCCCCTTTGGCAGTTCTATCTTGACGGAAAATGTTATAGTTGGGTATGGAAATCTCAGAATTTTTGGTGGCCTTCCTGAGCCAGGATTCAGACACGGCAAGGACATCAGGGTTAGCAGAGTGTGCTAAAGCAGTGAGTAAGACAAACTTAGGGAGGAGGCTTCTGATGTTGACATGCATGAAACCAAGGCTTTTTCTTCTCCCTTTCAGACGGTAGACACAAACCCTCTGTTACCTTGCCAACTAAGGAACACTACACTGCATTGCATTGCTATCTTCTCTCATTGCAGCTATTTGAATTTGAGTCAAACACTGGTTGTTGTTACTGTAGCAGGCTAGCAAGCGAACATCAGCTAACTGCTAGCTAACACAGAGAGTGACCTGTAATTTAATGCAGCAAAAATTAAGACTGGTGACCGTTGTGTCTGACACACTATGTAAGATTCCCACACATGCACAGTACCTGCATCATGTGCCGCTGCTGGAGGCAGTGGATCAAACCATTGTGAGACAAAAGGCGGGGGGTCGCAATCTTTTGAAACTTAAAAACGTGCTATTAAGTGTCTATAATCAGCATGAAGTGCTTTCATTGCGTATTAATATTATTGAAATTACATAGTTATGTTTACAGTGATATATTGGGGGGGACAAGTCATATATGCCCCAGGATGGGGTGGTCGTCTCCCCCCTGTCCCCCCTCGGATGGTCACACCCTGATCTGTTTCACCTGTCCTTGTGATTGTCTCCACCCCCCTCCAGGTGTCGCCCATCTTCCCCATTATTCCCTGTGTATTTATACCTGTGTTCTCTGTTTGTTCATTGACAGTTCGTCTCGTTTGTCAAGTCAAGCAGTGTTTTTGTTATCAGCGCCTGCTTTTCCCAGTCTCTCTTTTTCTTGCCCTCCTGGTTTTGACCCTTGCCTGTTCTGACTCTGAGCCCGCCTGCCTGACCATTCTGCCTGTTCCAGATCAAAACTCCAGACCTACAACCTAATTATGACCAAAATTAACCGGAACGATTACTGCTACTAAATTTTCCTTTTCCAAGCTATATGGAGGGTGCTCTATCAAACAAACAGCAGAGACCTGAGGACACCATCCAACCTGGAACTGAGTGAGTAGTGTTTGGTCTGATGCTATTTTGAAAGCCAATACGAAAAAGGAAAAAAAAGTACATTACAGTGATATATTTTACTTTATTGGGACTGAAGACTGAGTTAAGGCTGCAGGGCTTGCAAGGACAGACCAGATACAACTTCAATTAGCACTGAGGTATGAAGTAAAAGATGTCGAGGCCTTTGGGCCCAACAAGTGGCAGGAGTCTTTGAAGCACCCTTATGAAGACCCCTCCTGCTGTTCAAAGACTGGCATTTTCTACAAGAAGTCTCCCTCCAGATATAAAAGCTTCTCCCAAGTGGGTGTGACACCTACTCCAGTTGCCTGCTGCACTGCTGCTTGGCTTCCACATGGCGATCTGTTCACCGTCTGCCCTGGCCTGTACCCCACCACACTCCCCCCTCTCTCCCAAGCTTTCACTCGCCTCCAGTACACAAGCACTGTTGGGGCAAGTGACTGAACTTACAATGGCTAGCCCCAAGTCGTTATATATTTCTTGTGCGTTTTGCTATTTGCCTCATGACTCCTGCATGCTTTGTTAACTACAAACTTTATTTACCCAAACATGGGATAGACTATGTTTGTTCCCACACTTGGGACTCTGACTCTCTATTGGTTACAGACTTTTGGCCTCCCATCCTATTCTAACCACCTCTCGACAGTTTTGTATTCATGATACCTAATGAAATTCCTGTACAATATAATCTGGTTGCCATCTGATGCACATTCAGATGTCATAAATCAGCACTGCAGAGCTCTCCCTGTGCTATGTCGTGCCTTGATTGTATTACTGTTGATGATATCTGGAAATGTGCATGTACACCCTCGCACACCTACTGTTGCTAGCCCCAATTCTGACTTGTGCTCTGATATCTGCATCACTGATTTCTGCTCTCGTAAAAGCCTGGGTTTTCTGCACGTTAACACTAGAAGGTTATTACCTAAAATGGATCAATTGAAAGTGTGGGTTCACAGCTCCAATCCAGATGTGTTGGTCATTACTGAGATGTGGTTAAGGAAGAGTGTTTTGAATACTGATGTTAGCCTTTCTGTCTTGCTGATCAAAAGGTTCTAACCAGATCTTCCAAAGGTGGGGGAGTGGCAATCTTTACCAAGGATCACCTTCAGTGCTCGGTTGTCTCCACCACGTCTGTCCCCAAACAATTTGATTTGTTGGTTTTAAGCATTAAACTTTCAAATAGCTCTGTTGACTGTTGCTGGGTGCTATAGTCCTCCATCAGCACTGGCCTGTACCTACCTGCCCTAAGCTCTCTCCTGGTACCTTACACCAAGTCTGAATTTGTCCTGCTAGGTGACCTAAACTGGGACATGCTTAAACCACCTGACCAAGTTCTGAAGCAACGGGACTCCCTAAATCCTTCTCAGAGTATTACCAATCCCACAAGGTATGTCTCCAAACACCCAGTTAAAGCTATTCTCCTCGCTGTTATCCTCACAAATAATCCTGAAAGGTATCAGTCTGGTTTTTTCTGTAATGACCTTAGTGATCACTGTTTTACAGCCTGTGTTCGTAATGCCTGCTCAGTGAAACGACCTGTCGTGATTTGTCATAGACGCCTGCTAAAAAACTTTAATGAGCATGCCTTCCTTCATGAACTGGCCTCTGTAAAATGGTATAGAATCAGCTTGATCTCTCTCTGCCGAAGACGCTTGGACCTTTAAAAAAATATATTTTCAGTCGTATTGTTAACAAACACACCCCATCCAGAAAATGAGAATTAAAAACAGTTTCAGTCTCTGGTTCGACCGTGATCTTGCAGAGTAACTCCACCTCAAGAATTGCATTTGGCGAAAGGCTCGGCACACGCATACTCAGGCTGACTGGCTATCGTTCAGGCAAATGAGAAATAAGTGCACTCAGGCTATCTGGAAGGCCAAATGTAGTTACTTTAAGGAGCAGTTCTCTCTCTGTGGGTGTAACCCCAAGAAGCTCTGGAAAATGGTTAAAGACCTGATGAATAAACTCTCCTCCTCACAGCTGCCCATGTCCCTTAATGTTGATGTGGTTGTTACTGACAAGATGCACATTTCTGAGCTCTTTAATCACCACTTCATTAAGTCAGGATTCCTATTTGACTCAGCCGTGCCTCCTTGCCCGTCCAACATTTCCTCATCTCCCACCCCTTCTAATGCGACAGTCACTGACTCGGAGGTGCTAAAGGAGATCCTTAACCTTTTCATACATGAGTTCCAAATATTTCTAATGGTCGCCCCAGCGTGAGTTGTATTACATCAGAATGCACTCACTGTTCCAACAGGACAGTAAACACGCACTGCCTGCTAATTATCTATAGGCTATGTTTCAACTTGTCAATTTCAAGTGATTTTCTAACAAGTTGCATTTTCTAACAACAGTTTGAATTGAGCTGTGTTCCGCCTCATTAATTTATATAGATGTAGCCTATTTCAGCGTTGCAGATTATTTATATTTGAGGCTTTACTGAGCTGGACAAACATCTCTCTTCGAGGAGAGTCCACACACTTCACTAATGTTTGTGCAGATCAAGTATGCAGATATTTGCACAGTCTTGCATGAATTGGAACATTTTCTGGCTATCGCCTGCATTGCCTTCTGTATTGATTTCCTTAATTAATAACTTTGGACATTGCTATCAAAGTAAGTCCCTTATTTCCTGTATATCGTGTTGTCGTTTCTACTGCAGGCGCATACAGTATGTATGGAGCATAATGCATTTACAGTTATATGCATGTTTTCAAGTACTGGTGACAACTAATGCATTCTGATATTGCATAGATTGTAATGGACACCTACGATGTGTGTAAAATACTTTTTTGAGGGTTGTACTGATTATAATGAGCTAATGCTAAGCTATTTGCCAGCTATGTGTGCTGCTGTGTTTGACATTATACAATGCATTCTGTCAGACCAAAGATGTTATAATGAGGTGAAGGAATGGTTCACTCATCTTTCTGGTAAACTCCCCCCGTTCAACAGACCAAACTCATCTTGTCTCCTCTTATTATCTTGGTTGATGTGAAAAAACAAATGTGCTGGAGTGCACAAACTACCCATCAGATTACTTTTGATTTCTAGAAAGTGTATTTGCTCAATTATTTTGATCAATGGTGAGCTCACCCGTGATGTGACTAATTATAAATAGTAATTGCTATTAGCTAATTCATATTGTAGTTTCTGTCAGCTGAGAGTTATATTTTTATGACTGCTTGTGTTATGTAAATCTTACCTCAGTTAGCGCTAGGACAAATGTCGCCTACATTTTGCAGTTTGGATGATTGTGTTATGCTGTAGCAACTTTTGTGAATGTCTGAACATTGCATCCAAAAAATAAACTGGTCACATTCTGGACATGACTGTGTTTGTGAAAAATGTTTCTGTGAAAAAAGTGTGGCCAGCTCCAAATGCTGATTGCTACGCCAATTGAAACTGGACGTTCTAAATAAGCGTTCTAATCACACCGGTAGGGACCACTGTAGAATAATCACAGGCTTTTGTTGGTACGTGTGAAAATGTTCAACTTGACCCCCAAAAAACATTTGGGTCAGATGGTTTAGACCCTTTCTTCATTAAGGTTGCTTCCCCTATCATCTCTGACCCTTTTTTACCTGTCTCTCCTTTCTGGGGAGGTTTCCATTGTTTGTAAGGCAACCATGGTTCATCCTTTATTTAAAGGGGAGATCAAGCTGATCCTAACTGATATATATATATATATATATACCTATTTCTAGTTTGCCCTGTTTATCAAAAGTGTTGGAAAAACTTGTCAATAATCAACTGACTCGCTTTCTTGATGTCTATAATATTCTCTCAGGTATGCAATCTGGTTTCCGCTAGGGTTATGGATGTCACTGCAACCTTAAAGTTCCTCAATGATGTTGCCCTTGATTCTAAGCAATGTTGTGCTGCTATTTTTATTGACTTGGCCAAAGCTTTTGATACGGTAGACCATTCCATTCTTGTGGGCCGGCTAAGGAGTATTGGTGTCTCTGAGGAGTCTTTGGCCTAGTTTGCTAACTATCTCTCTGAGTGCAGTGTATAAAGTCAGAAAATCTGTGTCGGCCACTGCCTGTCACCAAGGGAGTACCCCACGGCTCAATCCTAGGCCCTATGCTCTTCTCAATTTACATCAACAACATAGCTCAGGCAGTAAGAAGCTCTCTCATCCATTTATATGCAGATGATAGTCTAATACTCAGCTGGCCCCTCCCTGGATTTTGTGTTAAATACTCTACAACAAAGCTTTCTTAGCATCCAGCAAGCTTTCTCTACTCATAACCTTGTTCTGAACACCTCCAAAACAAAAGTCATGTGGTTTGGTAAGAAGACTGACCCTCTCCCCACAGGTGTGATTACTACCTCTGAGGGTTTAGAGCTTTTTTAAAAATTTAACCAGGCAAGTCGGTTAAGAACAAATTCTTTATTGCAATGACGGCCTAGGAACAGTGGGTTAACTGCCTAGTTCAGAGGCAGAATGACAGATTTTTACCTTGTCAGCTCAGGGATTCAATCTAGCAACCTTTCGGTTACTGGCCCAACGCTCTAATCACTAGGCAACCTACCGTAGTCACCTCATACAAGTACTTGGGAGTATGGCTAGATGGTACACATTCCTTCTCTCATCACATATCAAAGCTGCTGTCTAAAGTTATATTTGGACTTGGTTTCCTTTATCGTAATCGCTCCTCTTTCACCCCAGCTGCCAACTAACCCTGATTCAGATAACCATGCTAGATTACGGAGACATCATTTATAGATCGGCAGGTGAAGGTGCTCTCGAGCGGCTAGATGTTCTTTACCATTCTGCCATCAGATTTGCCACCAATGCTCCTTACAGGACGCATCGCTGCCCTCTATACTCCTCTGTAAACTGGGCAGCTCTGTATACCCGTCGCAAGACCCACTGGTCGACACTTATTTATAAAACCCTCTTAGGCCTCACTCTCCCCTATCTGAGATATCTACTGCAGCCCTCATCCTCCACATACAACACCTGTTCTGCCAGTCACATTCTGTTAAAGGTCTTCAAAGCACACATCCCTGGCTTTTTCAGCTCGCTGCAGCTAGCGACTGGAACGAGCTGCAACAAACACTCAAACTGGACAGTTTTATCTCATTTTCTTCATTCAAAGACTCAATCATGGACATTCTTACTGACAGTTGTGGCTGCTTTGTGTGATGTATTGTTGTCTCTCCCTTCTTGCCTTTTGTGCTGTTGTCTGTGCCCAATATTTGTACCATGTTTTGTGCTGCTACCATGTTGTGTTACTACCACATTGTTGTGTTGCTACAATGCTGTGTTGTGTTGCTGCCTTGCTATGTTGTCTTAGGTCTCTCTTTTATGTAGTGTTGTCTCTCTTGTTGTGATGTGTGTTTTTGTCCTGTATTTATATTTTATTGTTAATCCCAGCCCCTGTCCCCGCCTTTTGGTAGGCCGTCATTGTAAATAAGAATTTGTTCTTAACTGACTTGCCTAGTTAAATAAAGGTTAAAAAATAGAAGCTGTTTTTCAGTCTCTCGGTCCCAGCTTTTATGCACCTGTACTGACCTCGCCTATGGCTGGTAGCGGTGTGAACAGGCAGTGGCTCGGTGCTCTAGGTGTCTTGGAGGGCAGGTAGTTTTCCCCCGGTGATGCGTTGTGCAGACCGCAACACCATCTGGGGAGCCTTGCGGTTGATGGCGGTGCAGTTGCCGTACCAGGTGATGAAACAGCCCGACAGGATGATCTCGATTGTGCATCTGTAAAAGTTTGTCATGGTTGTTGGTGACAAGGCACATTTCTTCAGCCTCCTGAGGTTGAGGCGCTGTTGTGCCTTCACTGCTCTGTGTGGGTGGACAATTTCAGTTTGTCTGTGATGTGTACGCAGAGGAACTTAACTTTCCACATTCTCCACTACTGTCCCTTCGACGTGGATAGGGGGGTGCTCCCTCTGCTGTTTCCTGAAGTGATGCTCCTAAACATGTGATACCTCTAAACATAAATGATCAAAACACACCACATAATTACATTAGGACAGGCCTAAACTGGTATACTGAACCAGTCTGGTGTCCAGTAAACCAATAGGCTCTCCCCTAGCCACAATAGGCTACCTGCTTACACTGGCAGGGGAAATCTATCAACATCACACCATATGGCAATGTGGGAGCTGGTGGTAGAGCCTAATACCCCACGTGTCTTCCATGAGGGCATAGTGAAACAGTCCATTGTGCTTTTGTTATGTGGTAGAAAAACCAGACAAGCAAGATGGCTGGGGGGAAGCAGGTGGAGTGTGAAGGAGGGGGGGTTGGGACACTAAAATCCCATGTCTGCTCATCAAAACAGAAATGACACAGCACCACCTAGGGCTAGGCTATTAGAGACCATGTAACAATGCTGTGTTTATTTTGGTGCTGCTCTGTGTCGGTGTCCTCCTACAGATTGCCTCCTTGATAGTCTATTTCTAGTAGAGGAGAATTCCATAGGGCAACAGCGACATCCCCCAGAGAAGTTGGTAGTTTGAGGAAGAAACATTGTGAAAAGGTAAATCCCATGAATGCAATGTATTAATTTAGTTCAAACTAATAAAGCACTGCAGTGTCTGCATAAACGCAAATTCACAACTTTGTTAACTAAAATGTTCATTTAAATAATGTGCGTGAATGTTCTGTCTGTTATTGTGTCATTTAATTAAGTTCATTTAAGGATGTGAGTCTCAGTCAGTGTAATGCCTGTACCTCTTAAATCATGAAAGACAATAATTTAGCCTAGGCTACACCAGGGCTTTTCAAACTTTTCCTCCACAGGGACCCCTGCCCAGGCAAACCGGCAACCTATCACGTTAGAACAAAAAAAAGTAATGTCTTGTCAAGTAGAAGTAATCCGTTTTTAAATGAATAGATTTGTTTAAACAGTTTCATTATTTGACCTCCCCACAGAACATTGGAAAAGGAAGAGTTAACTCCAACATAGTCATAGCTAGAAAGGTATCATTGCAGTGGAGAGACATTTTGCTGTTCTAATGCTACTGATCTGCAATTCTACACATTTTTTCCATTGCGCTGAGAGAACATTTAGCAGATTTGAAGCTAATTTCCAGCAATTCTACACAGTTTTGCATGGAGCTGAGAGACAATTTTGCGGTTTGTAAGCTAATTTCCTGCAAATCTATGCATTTTGCCATAGCTAATGCTGTGTTCCTCTGCTCAAACAAAATCAATGAGCATGTGTCATGAATGCCCTTTTTTTTCCATTTTCGATTCTCCCTGACTGTCTAGTCATTATTTGATTGTTAGTTCTCAAAGATGGTAATATAAAAAATATATATATATATATATATATATATATTAGTTCAATATCTTTACTGCATGCTTTCTATCTGGCCACAATGTAGGATCGGGAAGGGAGCATGGCAGTACCAGTGGCTAGATACTGAGTTTCCTGAAGTCCCACATGGAGATGGAATTCATGTTGGAGGCCCAGGCAAGGAAGAGGGCACATGGCGAGAAAAGCAGAAAAAAAGGTGCGAGGTGCAAACCCAAACCGACTGCGAAATACAAGCCGAGGACTTTCTCCTTTGGGTCAAGTTCAGGAGATAAAATTGCATGTTACACACTGAAACACTGAGCAGTCGACGGATAGTGAACTTGAAATTGAACCTGACAAAAGTGAGGAGGAAGAACCTGCGTCGCCAGGTCACCCCAATGATCAGGAAAATGCCCTGGATGACTCTGGCCCAGTGGGAGTACAATTCATGGAGAAAGTGGATCCATGCCTTTTGGATGATCCGTTTATGGAAGGAGTTGGGTTCGGTCAATTCAATCAAACTATCCTGAGGGGGATTTCTTGTGTGTCTGCTCATCAGAGGGAGAGGGGGCGTTTCAAGACTCGGGATGAAAGCAGTGTCATGCCACCGGTCCTGTATTGCTCTCCGGAGCAGAG